>NW_010303623.1:0-6044 GCF_000700745.2 Antrostomus carolinensis
GGACTGCGTCCAGTGGTACAGCACCAGCGGCGCCATGCCCGGCTGCCTGGCACGGCACCAGCCCGGCCCAACCCGCTGCGTTGCGCCGGGCGGAGCAGGCGGCCTGCGCAGCGGTTGCCCTACCCGCCCCGCCCCAGCTTCCTCTTGGAAATTAAAAGCAGGGGATGCTGGAAGGGGTGTGGGGGATATCGTCTTCTTCCCCCCGCCCTGCTGCTCTGGAGGCGGCTCTTCCTAAAGGGAAACCGCCTGCAAAACCGCCCACAGCATCCCCCGGAGAAGCGCAGAAAGATGGATGCGCAGGTAAAAAGGTCACAAGGCAGGATTTCCCCTTTTTTTTATTTATTTTTTTTTCCCTCCTCCCTTGAACAATCCACTATGAATTTCAGGGACATTAGCATCATGCTCTTGGAAAAAAAAAAAAAAACGATAAATATTACCAGAAGACATCCTGAGCTGGACCCTATAGATATAAACACTCTATTGCAAAATGCGATTAAGTTATAGGAAGAAGAAATAAAGCTCTAGAATAATATACACTTCTTTTTGTCTCCAGATGAGTTCTTTCAATTTCAAAAGACAAGACTTCTCAATTAGTATTCTTTTCAGAATATATTCTTTTCAAAATCAGAAAAAAAATGATCAATTTTGCAGGATTTTTTTTCCTATATGCAGAAGGGTCCTGAAAAGCATCTGATAACGAACGCTAGCTTCCATCATCAGAAAGTGCTTCCTCACGCTGGAAGTATTTTAGAAGATGCAATTGCTGACAGTACATGCCTTATTCATTAGACACTATCTGCTGCATCGGGGAGATGAACAAACTAAAAACCATGGTGAGATTTACAGAGTTCAGAATATTGTTCTCTTCATCCTGACTGCTCAATCCACAATAAAGGAGAGTATTTCAGGTGAACCTGATAACCCAATCCCACGTACAATTTCTAGATACCAGATGAATCCACCCATTAATATCCTGAAGACCTGAGCCTAATTTGTTGAGCACTACATCCCAATAACAAGTATATGTAAGGGAAATTTTGACTAAGGTTAAGCAAAGGAATGGATTTAAGTCACTGAAAGAGACAAGGTAATAGACCAGTCTTGTAAATCAAAAGGGAAGAAAGAAAGATCCAGCATCCAGCCCCACACACTGTTCACGTGAGTGGGAGCAAGGGCAGCCCTGTGCCTTGCCCAGAGATGACTCCCAGATAGAGTCACAAACAGGAATAATCTCTTCAGAAGGGCAGGCACAATGATAGGCTTCTCACAAATCCCAGCTGATAGTAGGCAGTGTGTTACTGATGGTAAATCCTACATTTTGGGGAATTTAATTTAATTGTAACTCTTCAAAAAGTTGGAGAATGTGCTTAGGAATTATAAGAAGAATGCATTCAATGGAATGAGATAAATACATTACAGCTGGACTTATTTCTCTCCAAGATATATGCCTAAGGTAAAAGTGCTGGAATACCCTCCCATGTGCTATGGCTTTAACCTGTGACTTGCTGATACATGGGTGTTCTCACAGGTCTCTACCTGGGTTGCTGTACAGTTCCTCACAGCTAGATCTCACAGTATCTCAAGGCAAAGAACTGAGTATTGGATACCTCAGACATTATTTTTTTAAATTTACATGTACTAGATACTTTTTTAGGGTTTTGGGGTGGGTTTTTTGGTTTTTTTTTAGTTTTGCCTTTGAATCAAAATGTTGTCATTTTGTCAGCTACCAGACAGACCAGTGCTCCATTTCAATTATCTTGTTCAACTATTTAATTTCATATCAAAAATAGACTTCTGAGTTTGAGTCATGTTTTGTTACCTGTTTTAGATGCCTAGAAAGGCAATGAAAGGTATCTATTTCTAACACATTAATCATAGAATCATTTTGGTTGGAAAAGACCCCTAAAGATCATAGCATCCAACTTTTAACCTAGCACTGCCAAGTCCACCACTAAACCATGTCCGTAAGCATCACGTCTACATGTCTTTTAAATACCTCCAGGGGTGGTGACTCAACCACTTCCCTGGCAGCCTGTTCCAATGCTTGACAACCCTTTTGGTGAAGAATTTTTTCCTAATATTCAATTTAAACCTGCCCTGGTGCAACTTGAAGCCATTTCCTCTTGTTACTTGGGAGAAGAGACCGACACCCACCTCATTACAACCTCCTTTCAGGTAGCTGTAGAGAGTTATAAGGTCTCCCCTGAGGCTCCTTTTCTCCAGACTAACCAAGCCCAGTTCCCTCAGCTGGTCCTCATAAGACATCCTCTGGACTCTTCACCAGCTTTGTTGCCGATCTTTGGACACGCTCCAGCAACTCAATGTCTTTCCCGTAGTGAGGGGCCCAAAACTGAACACGGTACTGGAGGGGAAAAGGACCAGCGAGAACAGTATTTCCTCCTTCTGGCCTGTTCAGTAACAGAGCGGCTGCAATCCTACTCGGGTGTTTCTTCTTCCTTCAATCCAGCCAGTTGAGCTGGAGGAAGGAGCGGGTTCCCCCCAGCCCGGCAGGCAGCTGTTCGCACCACTCACCACACGAGGCCTCCCTTTTCCCAAAATACGATGCAAAGCACCTTCTCCTTCAGGAGATGCTGGAGAAGAAATCTTTTTCTTTAGGACAAACACCTGTCCATCCACCTGTGTTTGCTCCCAAGCCCCTCTACCTTCTCACACACAAAGAAAAGGAAGACAAAGGGACAGGTTATGAAAAAGCTCGCAGCATCCTGGAAAACCTTGTTCCACGTGCGTTTACACAAAGCTTTACACAACTGGAATGAATGCTAGTCTCCATAAAGGTACTTTTTAATGTGTAAATGTCATGAATACAAAAGCAGTGCAAAGCACAGAGCCACGCAACTGTACATCTGACCGGCATCGTGGCACGCTGCCATTGCAAGCAGACCACTAGCACTGTGTGATAGATCACTTTCCTCACCATACTTATATGCTTGCCTTGTTTCTCAACGTGGCCCCTCCTGGGTCTTTTTTATCATCCTGTACATGTTTACAAAATACATATCTACATCCCTCTACAATTATTTTTAATGCACATATATTTACATTATGGAAAGCAAATAACATTTAAAGGTATTACTAATAGATAAACAGTACCAAAATAAATTTAATAAGCTGATGTATAAATTCAGTCAAAGAAAATCAGCATTCTGGTTGTTTTCTTCCTTACTTCACCAGTCATTCCATGATACTGTCACGAAACATCTAGGCCAGATGTGTCATAGAAGTTACTGCTCCCAGTAAACAAATGACTATTTCTTTCTCATCAGATCTATTTTTTGTGCATTTTGAAAGACAAGTTTGATTAGATTACAGGGGAGAAAAAAACCTTTTTCTTCTTTCTCTGCTGCTAGAAACCATTATAGCTGAAAACTAGCTGGATTCTATGTATGCACCATTAACAGATGCATTGGATCTGTTCCAAGGGCAGAATTGGCCTAATTGACAGTGGTGCAGGAGTTAATACTGGTTGGGAAAGTAAGACGGGTTCTATTCTGGACCTTCTGGCATCAATAGTTACTGGCTAAATTCCAGTTGCAGACGCTGCACTACTGGCGATAGCATGAGTCAAAAAACCCCACAGCACTGAATTCAGATACACAGGTGAGATTCAGTATTGATACAAGAACTGTCTTTAATATGACTGATGCATTAGATACGCAACCCTTCAGAAAGAGTGAGAGCAAAGTTACAACTTGACAGTCACAGTTGAGACTATCTATGCCCTAATTTAACTGTGTATAAAACCATGGAGGGATGCAAATCTAAGTAATTCTAAACAGCTGATGCATATTTTCAAGAAATACAATTACTGAGTTACCTATTTACATCCAACAAAATCCATCTATTAATAGAACTGATTTAGTCACTTTCAAAGTTACTTAACCTATTATATGAGATTTTCTTCAGGTATTTCACCACAAAATTCTGTACAAAGTTTTCCCTAAATACCATAGTCCAGCCTGTTCCACGCAGAAGGAGTTTCATATGTCAATACTTCAGAAATACTGTTTAATAATTATTTTTTCTAAATTAAATTATTCTTAGTAGTTTTATAGTAAGCCTATCTCAAAATAGTAGCAATTGCATTACTTTCTAGTTCTTGATAAAGAATAAAAATATTAATTGTTCTAATGCTATAAAAACTTCAACAGTTTTGATGATTGGAATAAATTTTCCTGAACTAGCAGGCTTTTTAATCAAGCCTAAAAATACATTTTGTGTATTTACATAAGGTGCAAAAAGGGTAATTTCTTAGCTATAAACCTTAAAATCTAGGTATTACCATTACAGCTTTATACAGTCTATCACTCCTCAAGCTGTTATACAAACAGCATCTTCAGATTATAAAATCTAACATATCAGCCAAATTCAAAAGATCTAAACTATGTTTTTATGTACCTGCCTGTGTGGATTGTCTGTGCGCATATATGTAATATGCTGGCTAAGGAAATTGATTGTTGTTACTAAGGTATTAGGAACAATTCTGTACCACCACTTCACATGCTCATCTTCCCTCTATTATCTTAGATGTGTAACTCACACAAGTAGAAATTCTATTAAAAAGATCTCCTGTGCTCTGTACCTCTGTGCACAACATGCAGGTGTTGATTTTTATACTGGTTTTAATCTAACAGTGATGACATTTTGTTGAGCAAAAATTGCCATCATGTTATGTGTTTGCACAGCACTGTCTAACACATTGGGTTTTGGCCGCCTATTAAAATTCTCATATTGCCACAGCACAAATGATGTGGTAAACAAACTAAAAAAAAAACCAAAACAAACCAAACAAACAATATCTTCCAGCTATTGCCTGTGGCCAAAAACCGAGCATGCAACTTCGAGCTAGTAAAATAGATTATTTAGATTCTGAAACAAAGTCCACCAAAGTAAGTGGTGCAATTTGTACTGGCTTCAATGGGTCATCTATCAGGTTTTAGGCCTGTTCAAATTCTACTACAATCGCTCTGCAAAATATAAAGATCTAGTAACAGGGATGACAACCAAGCACAGAAAGCCTTAAGGAAATCTAAGTGGTTAAATACAATTTTGTAAAGTGTCCTGTGAGGTCTCATGTAGTATTTTCTTTGACTAGAAAATCATTTTAAAAGATCTTTCCTGAAAAATCATAGAAATCAGATTCTTTCCATCCCTGAAACAAAACCAGAGTTTAACCATTTGAAAAAAAGTTCTAAAAATCTTATTTACACTTTTTATTGAAAATGTTGTGAAAATTTTTATGAGTTAAATTTGTAAGTTAGTTTAAACTAAACATTTGATCTTTTTCAGCCAACTGCTCACAGAAATAGTTTTAACATACTTTAAAGGGTTATCTTGTACTTCCAAACATTTTCATTGACAAGTAAAAAAATAGCTGCCACTGAGGAAGAGCCATTACTTTTAACAGCATTAATCATTAAGATGACACAAAACATACTTCTCACTTAAATGAGGAAATTAGGAAATTCTTATTTCTTCAGCCTTAGTTTGCTCATTATCTTTGTACAAGCCTGGACTAAAAAACAAACAGTAACAGGCAAAATATTTAAAGCAGCCTCCTTGAAATCTCACTTCATGAGATAGTCAGACACCTGTGCTAGGCGGAAGTATGAAAAAGCTTAAGTCACCTTCTGTCCCAGAGCACCCCATGCCAGCACAGCAACAGGGATGAAGGCTGTTCTGCCCCACACCATCTGTGGGCTCCACACCACCCTGCAAAAATCATCAGGACCAGCTGGGTAACCCAGCTCATGGTTGCTCAAGGCGGGGCGGGGGCCTTAACCACAGGTAGAATTTTTTCTCTTCCTGAGAAACATTTTTTCCCCCAGTTTAAAGCACAGAAATTATGCACCAGTATTGCAGTGTCTTTTAAAATTATAGTACAGGAGAAATAAAAAGGAAACTGCAGTAGTCAGCTATGATATATCAATTCACTGTGTTTACAGAATTTTGAAAGCTAGATAAATTTTTTTATTAAATTCCACTTCTCACTACATCCATATTAGCCAATTGGAATTTTTATTCCT
>NW_010303623.1:6055-19250 GCF_000700745.2 Antrostomus carolinensis
CCCAGTGGAGGGCCCTCTGTATGCACGACTTCAAGTACCAGCTCTCATTTCTGCACTTCAAAGAGGGCGTCTCAGAGGTGCCATTACACAACTTCCCCTCTGTCTGGACAGATATCAGGATACTATCTTGTTAAACCTTCAGAAAGATTTAAATTTCTTCCCTGTTTTTCTTTAACAAAACTGCTACTCCATATTTGATTGATAATTGCTCTTTGAGTTTTTCATCCCTTTGGCAAGCATTGATGAAAAAGCACAAAAGAATTGGACAGTTAGTTGATATCAATTAGTAAACCCCAAAGTTGAGTCCTGATCCAAACTTATTCCACTTTAATTTAAATTTTCTTTTAGTCTGTAGATGAGTCTTATTTCTGAAACATAGTTTAAGTGCTTAACAGTTTAATAATCTTAAACATGGTTTAGGTGTTAAGAGTTTAGTAACCAATATTTGTGATTTAGGTGTACTGAACAGCAAGAAATGGTCAATTCTCTTGCTTTGTAGACAAAGGCATTTTGTGGTGCTCAGGTATTTCCAGTGAAGTTAACTCCAACACAAGTAACAATAATTTAAGAAACTGGGATTCTTTGACTTGATTGTTACAAACTATCTATGCCACTTAAAACCTTACATTTTCAATGCTTGAAATAAAAGAACAGAATGTAAAACAGCTGGAAAAATTAATTATCAAATAGCACATGGATACAATATTCACCTAACTCCTCTTGTAAGCAAGACCCTCGTTTGTGAAAGTATAAATAGGACAAGATACGGTTTTGGGCAGCAATAGATCTGGGCACTGAATCACTGTCTATGTTCTTTTGGCACTAACTGAAACACGCTGGCACGATTTTTTCTCAACTGCATAACGTCACTCACAAATAGAGAACAACTACCAGAGCCAATGCTCTGAAAACACACTTCCCTCGTCACGCTTAGGTCAATTAGATTTTCTTAAGAAAAATAGATGTAGTATGTTAGTGCCAGTTGAAGGCAGCAATACTTGCTGTTTAGCAGTTACCGAGTTATCCAACCAAAAAAAAAAAGGTCTATGCAGAGAAAGGGATGAACTCAAATCCTGTGTGTGTAACTGATACAAATGAAAGTATGAAGTTGTCTCCGTGCCCTGTGCAAGTGCAGGGGAGAAGCGAGTGCAGCAGGCGATGGTATGTGTCTGAAATAACAAACCCTTTCCACTAACACCCTGGCTAATGCACCGGGTGGGGAGGCAAAGCCAGAGGAGAGAAGCTGCAGAAGCTGGAGCAAGCTTTTCAAATTTTACAGACGCAAAAACTGGCGGTGAGGTGGAGGAAGACACAACACCTTGTTTTGATTCCTGTAGTGTCCTATCAAGTCCAGTGAACAGAACACAAAGGCAGAATTTGACTTGTGTGTTACAGTCATCAGAGCTAAATACAACCATTAAAAAAATATAGAAGCTGTATTAATAGAAGAGTCACTATGAACGGAGCTTAGCAACATGGAAGTGAGAATATCCTTTTGGCCCAGAGGGGATAATCTATCTTTTCAAGATGAAGATATTAACAGAGTATTTTCTTGACCTTGAATAATTAAAATTTTCCCTCTAACATGCTAGATAGGCCACTGCCACAGACGTCCAGGGCTATCTTACTTTATTTCAATATATTGCAAAAAGTCAGAAATAACCAACTGGAAAAAACTTTTTAATCTCAGCCTCTTTCTGACTTCACTTTATAATACATTTTAATTTCAGTTTTGACATTGTGTATGACCCAAGACAGCTGGATGAGAGCTATTTCTCAGTCCACCTTTCCTTCTCTACAAAAGCTTCATGCTTTAGTGGCTCTAAGTCACTGGAAAATAAAATCAAGTTAATATGAAACAGGGAGTCTAACAAGAACATGGTTCATATATTGGAGCAGTGTTCTAATACTGTGATTAAATTTGTATTCCCCGTAAATTGCGTTTTGTTTGAACTCCCTGGCTTGTGATTCTGTTTCCTCTTGTTTTCTTGATGTCAGCTTCTTCACTGCCGGCAGAAGATCCCTCCAAACTGCAGCTGCATTTGTGCATGTTTCATCAAAGGCCCTGAACGTGTGGTAACCAGCAGACTCGGTGGGTGCTACGAATGTCATCTGGGTCTATCTCGGGGAAGAACAGCATGACCATATTTACTGCCGATGCTATTCTGGGGGCTGCATGACGTCCTTCTTCCCTCTGGCTGAGCAATGCTTGCCCATTTGTCTTTCAACACTCACTCCAAGCATGACAGGAAATAAAAAAAAATTTATGGGTAGCAAGCTTACCTGCATATCGAAGATCTTTAAACATTTTGTAGTCTAGGTAGATTAGGTTACATTTAAAAAAAAAATCAAACCATAAGAAGATAAAGAAAAGTATTACTATATAAAATAATTCAAATTAGCATGGAGGCACAAGTCTGTCTGTCCCCATAAATTAAATCCTCACTCAGGCTGGTGGCAACATATAGCTCCAGCTTTGCACAACACCTCCAAACATGAACAGCAGCTATGTCTCCCAAAAGCTGTGAAAATAGGGGAGAAAAAACCCTGCATTTCTGGAAGCAATTGTACACATAGGATCACCTCTTCCAAATTCAGGCATGTAGCTTTTAGGTATACAAACCGGAGCTCACTCACTAGACAGCAAAATGAGTCAGGCACATCCAGTGATTGATTAAACTGAACCTAGCACAAGGTCTGTGCTACACTTTGTAATAGAGAGGATGGAAAAAACAAACAAACAAAAAAACCACCAAAAACTCCACAAAATTTAAATTTTAAATTACACACGCTTTTCACACTTCAAATGTTATCATTTTGCTGATGTTAATATACATAAAAAACCTAGAAACATGACACCGTATGGTACAGAAAAGATCACAATTTTTTTCTTCTTTTAAGCCTATACAAATAAATTTTCAGCACTAAAACTGCAGAATCACAAAGTTGCGTAGTGCCCAATTCCTTCACTTCCTGGATACTGAAGTTTTGGGCAGTAAAATCCTGGTATCACAAATTTTCAAAAATGGCTGAAATTCTTTAAATATTTTACCGGGCTCAGTTTCCCAAATATGCTGAGCAACCAGCTGTTAAAAATCAAATCTCACTGAACATTTTATTAGTCAGACAAAAACTGCAGTCTCAAACTTACACAAAACCGAAACCACACCCCTTTATACATGAAAACAAAACTGCAACCCCCTACTTCTAACTTTAGCATGCCGTATCACAGAACCGCAGTCCTCCAGCTCTTTACATTTTTTGTTTTCATGACAGAACCTCATACAAGCAAAAATACCACATAATTAAATGTGAGTGAATTAGTAAAAATTTTCCAGTGTTGTCATATGAAATAAGTGAATTTCAGAATTAATTATAGTTCTCAAATCAACTGAAATAAACGTTGTATCTAACATACCCAGATATCACATGCAGAGTTTCAAACATGAATTCATATGACTTCACCAAACAAAGAGCATAAAACCAGTACTGCACCTGCAGAACACTGCACATCATCCAAACTTCTGCTTTAATGGTTATGTTTTCCAAAGAGCAGAATCTAATATTCAAGCTGAGATTTCAGTGCACAACTTTTGCAGCAATGCAGTATTACATTAAGTGTATTTGCTAAGAAAGCCAGTTTTCGAGATGCAAAAGTGTAATCTCCATGGTGAACGGGTTTCCTCATCATACAAAAACATCATGACATTATGTTCATTATGTTACCAGCATTTAAAAAAGCCAACAGAATAGAAGCAAACCAAGAATAAATGAAAACTCATACCAGCTGAGAATTTTAATTCATTGGTTAGGCTGATTATGATGCACTAACCCTTGCTATATTTTTTCCTGTAAAATTAAACAACAAAATATGTCCAGATGTTTAACTTGAATGTTAGCTGTGGTGAGAACAATTTTTTTCCCTCAGGACAAATATTACTGGATAAGTACAAGAAGCTTATCAATAAGGTGCATTTATCAACTGAAGCATAACAAGTATGTGTTCATCTTTTACTGTTTTATCAAAAATCAGTTAGAGTAAACCATATTATCCTCACCAAAGTTTAAGCAGATTGAGGGAGTGGCTTTCTATTAAAGGTCTTTGCAGGACAGCCTGCTGAGCCCTATGATAGTGTCCTCTGAAGCCAAATTCCTTTATTGAGGACTTTTTTAATAGAAACAAATCTCAAAAGAGACTATGCCATGCATAAAAACATCCCTAGTACAGTCACCATTAAAGAGAAAAAAGCTCAGCTTTTGCACTTCTGATAGCATTTCTCTTCTTTTTGCCATTATCCTCTAAAAACAAAAAACCCACCAAGGTTGTACCTATAACTCATTTAGAATGCCAATAATTTTCAATCCACGTCATAAATGGATCCAATCAGAAGAAAATAAGAGATTTTAACCTATAGTTAATCAACTATCCAAGGTATAATAAGCACCAATGCCAGTTACTGGTAAAATGCAGCAGCTGTTTTGTTTTGCTCCAGCACGGCATAACCAGAGCACATGCTAATAGCCATGGCCATCAACATGTCTTTTAAAGCTAGAATATCGTATCTAATTTCTATTTTAACATTAACTTATCACTTCTGAAGAAAAAAAAAAAAAGGCATTTCAATTTTTTATAAGAGGAAAAACCAAATAAATTCACAAGACAGACCCCATGTTAAGACAGAATTAGGCATGACTGCAGACAGACATATGGCCTCATCCCTATGTCTGATAAAATCTTCCAGATAAAATCAAGGCAGATCATACAGAACTGCAAGATCCAGGGAGCAGATAGAGAACTGCAGCCCCTACAAAAGCTGGGAGGGGTGCCTTCTTGAGGCACAGTCACCATTGCAGAGGTGACCCAGCGTGACCTGCAGAGCTCTGTTCTCCTCCATCAGAGTCATGCTGCAGGAGATGGAAACTGCAGAGATGGGACTGTCTGTCTGGTGAAGAAATTGTCTTTACCAAAACCTCTGTGAAGGTCTGTAATCACTGGCGATGAAACTGCTAACTAATGAAGGAGGATTTTCAATTAATAGGGAGCCTAAAGCATGGCAAAAGGCCTAGATCTCAGGGAAGATGTAAGTGGCTCTCAATAGAGGTATTCAGAAAAATGGCAGCATGGTGAGCACTGAGTAAGGCTGCAAAGCTTTTTTTTCCTGCAGTATTAAAGCAACTTGTATGAAAACTATTTAACTCATTAGCCAATTTACATGAAAATTACCAGAGGAATTAAGATCTTGAAGGTATGACATTCTTAAAATTTAAAACAAAACAAAGCCACAAATACAGATCCAGGCAGGAGAGAGAGATGCTTTGCATATCCCCAAGAAAATGTGAAACAATCCCAATACTTACCTGACATGAGAGCTAATACAAATGCTCCAAACAACAGGGAAAGCTTCAATCAGGCTATGGACCTCCTTGGGCACCTGGAAAATCTGTAGGACATGACACCACAGGACTCAAGAGCATTGGGTGCTGCTGCTAGTTCTTCAAAGCACAGAACAGCATGAAGATGGGGGACTTCAACAACAGAGAGACCTACTGGAAAGGTGCCATGGGGCAATTACAGTACCATGTTACAGGGAAAACTTTTTTTACTCAGCAGATGAGTAACTATGTCAAATCTGGAATATCTTTTCCTTTTAACCAATGGGAGTAAACTGGCTGAGAATGCAAGACTGCAGGCAACTTGGGTGAAAGATTATGGAAAAATATTATTTGTAATTCCTAGGAAAAAAAAGAATGGAATTAAAAACAGAAGAGGTGAACTGTAAAGCTGCCAGCTTTTCTGGATGCTTTCAATTGCATTAGGACAATTGTTTGTATAGATGCTCTGTGAACAGAGCAAATGATTCAGCTTTAAGAGCAAAGTAAAAATAAATCTTTTTGCTGGATTATTTTTAAGCTGGATTGGTTCCCTGATCCCAATCACAGCTCACTGAAGAAGCAGTTGTGCTGGCAGCATGGAGGGCTGGGCGCATGAGAATATCTCGAGACAGTGTCAGCCAAGACTGTCTTGTAAAATCCACAAACTTAGATTTGCTCTCTACTAGGTTTCGTTTTATTATAAACTCCAGAAAGAGCAATTTGCTTTCTTAAAGGAACAATGTGAAGGGTATAAACACAAATTACCTCAATGTGAAGGGAAAATGAGTATCACAAGATAAACTTGACTAAAATGAGAGCTCTTCAATGATCCTGAAACACCAGAAGAAAGTCTACGCAAGTAGAAAGTAGGTCAAATTACTAAAGGAAGAATATTAGGGAAGAGTGCAAGTATGTAGGGGCAACATTAGAAAGGCCAAATGACAGAACAAGACCTAGCTGGGAAGAAACAGACAAGGAAATGAGACAGCCCCACAGTAGGAGGAGGAGGGTGAAGGGGAGGGCAGTGCCGCTGCTCAGCTGGGGGAAGAGCTTTCAGGTGCACCACTGGGATAAACCAAAATGTTAAATGCTTTTTTGTTTCAGCTTTCACTAAAAGAGATATTATGTATTTTGACTTCAACAAAGCTGCGGATATTAGTCAGAGGTGATGTAGGCAAAGCTGTGGTAAGAGAGTACACATTACTTACTGTTACTAAGTAATGGTTATTAAGTCTCAAGCCTGAGGGATGTATGTACAAATGCTACATCTGTACCAAATCCTTTAACATTCAATACATTCATTAATAACTCTGATCTTGGAAGAGTTCAGTTATTGCACGTGCAAATGTGCAAACTGTTAGAAACCAGGGAGGAACTGCAATATGGGATTAAAACTAAAAATGAAGATAAACCAGGAAAGTAATCTTAAGAGGGAAAAAAAAAAAAGTGTGCCAGTAAATACCTGTTGAGTGAAAGTCAGCTTCGCTAATACAAAGTGAGAAGCAATGGGTTAAATGATATTCTGTGGGAAAGGATTCAGACAACAGCAAAGCACACACTGAAGACAAGTCATCTTCTTCTTGTGTGTGGAGAAAAAGGAATCATCACAATGCTGGTTCCACACCAGCGTAAAATAATAGTGTCATTCGGGTGTCACATGGAATTATGCTACTTCAATATGGTACAATATCAGCTAAATAATGTGTTTTGTTTTCAAAATCAGACTTTAACAAATACATATCGTAATTGGAGAAAGCCCAGACAAAAGCAACAGTAACAGTCAGAGGTCTAAGAGGAAATAATGAAAGATATAGCCTGCTTAGTCTAAAGAAAGACACGACAAGCCATCTTCACACACTTATGAATTTGCTGAAAAGAGGAAAACAATAAACCCCTTCTATCTTCCCTGAGGAAGCAAGACTTGAACTGCAGCAGGTGCAGGATTCTGATCACCAGTTAGGAAAAACTTGCTAGGGATAAATCTGATTTTGTACATCTTTTCCACCTATGTAATTTAGGTGGTAATTTAGGGTAATCATTATGATGTTACACTCTGCTTCAAATCAAGTATTATAAAATCAAACAAATTCAGAGGTTTATTTTTTTTAAGTGGATTAAGGTATAGTAATGCACTCATTTTTGTTCTGCAGAAATATATTAAAAAACCCACAACAAAACCACTAAATATTTCATATTATTTCCATAATTTCATAGTTACTCATAATCCTAACACTATAGCATGCCATCATGATAAGACAACCTTATATCTTTATATGTTTATTTTTTAAAATCATTCTGATACACTGTATCTTACTTGTATGGAGAGTTCTGTCACTATTAAAATCACTCCAGAAACAAAGATCAACATACATGCTGCATTTCTTAAAAACAAACAAACAAACAAAAAAAACAACCCAACACATTTTTATTTAAAATTAATTCAGTTGCTTAATAAAATACTGAAAATAGGTACAGATCATACTCATCTTGTTTTCAAGTTTGAAAAGGATCTGTATTTTTGTTTTTATAAGCTTTATCAGCACTTTTGCAAAGAAAATAATAACTGTATTCACTGAGTAAGCATAATATTTTTGGAATTAAATATACCATCTTACTGGCTAGGTCCCAGCTTCAAATGCAAGGTAGAACTGACACCAGTACAGCTAGGAGCATACATAACACAGTGTTTCTCAAATATTCTATCATTTTTTTTGCAAAAATTCCTGTAGAATTACCATTTCAGTATTCATAGTAATTTATGTGAACTTATAGTATAGTAACAAAAAGTGGTATGTTCCTGTCCTAGGAGTCAGACAACATAATTTGTGTTAAAGCTATACAGAACTGTGTTTATAAATGTTAATTTAGTCTCCAGACATAAAAATTGGCATAGAAGTTGTGGCTGTTCATATGGAGCCAGGAAAGACCTACTTGCCTTTAAATTTCTACACTGTGGCTTTCATACTACCTTTACTCCTCTGTTTTTGTCTCCCACAGAGCAGTGCTGTGTGTGAACTCATCCAATACAACATGTGCAGCTCATGGAGCTCATCAGATAAGCATCCTGCCTCTGTTATGCAAAGTACTTGAGAACATTCTTCAGAGCTTTGCTTTATTTGAGCACAGATATCTTGCAGATGTTTAATTTAAAGCTGGTGTGTAGTCCCACTGAAGTAAATGGGATTAGTAAAGTACTTAAAGTAATTCCCTGCTGAATCAGGCTTTTAAGGGTAAGAATAAATGTGCCAAATTTTTATTCACGCATCAGATATCTATAGACTAATAGTTTAAACACAGTAGTTTTGTATCTCTTTAATATTAAATCTCTGGAGTTTAATATCTTCACCTGCTGCATCTACCGTCCCTGCACCAAGGACCTTTTTAAACATAACCCTGCAGCACAGGTTTTTTTGCATACATACAGTGTCATCAGACCTACTGCTGTGGTGACTTACACAGCTACAGAACTACTCAAGGTAAACTTTCTCTATTTGGCCAATATACAACAAAACCAGAACTTTTTTGTAAATGATAAATACACTGCACCTGGACCTTGTCTTTGCTGAACATTACATGCATCAAAGACTTCAGAAAATAAACCCTGTAAAGCAGATTAAAAAAAAAATAGTTGAAGCAATTACATTTATTTTGGACAAAACAGGTAAATTCACTCATCTACCTATAACTGCTTACTTCCTGCATCTATGGAGTTTTAGAACAATTTTTAACTTGATACAGGGTGGAAGTGTCCAAGGAAACAAAATCTGTGGATCTAAGGTATTTAACACATACATGCTACACATTGCATAGGATCATTACCTACACCCTGGCCAGAAGCAAACACAAAGTGTCATGAACTAGAGCTAAGGCTCATCAATGCAAAATCTATCAGCAAAAAACAAAATATCTACAACCTCATCAGAGACACTTCTGACTTCTTACATCGCCAAGACCTGCTAAGTGCTGCTAAGAGTTCTCTGCAAAGCACTTCTATCCTCACATCTATCATAATTTATCCCCTGCTGAAAATATAATAAGAGAAGTCTGTCAGTGATTAATTTATCTTGTCTTCAAGCGACAACTTCACTTAAATTTATTCCTTCATTTAAATGAATACACCTGGAAATACAAACAACATACACAATCACCATTTATTTTAGCATCATTTGCAGGTCACTGAGGAAATACTCACTGACATGCTTGTGATAACAGAAGAAAATTTATGTTTCCTTCCTAAAACTTTCATTGTTCACCTCTAGCCCATCCAATCTTTTTAGTTCATCTAATCTAATATTAAACCTATAAAATTTAAGTCAAGGGGGTAAAACAAAGGACTAAGAGGCAGATACTTCTTTCATTAATGCAATGGTCCAGTATCTTCTAGGGTACAGATGTAAGAACTTAAGGCAAGCCCCAGTGAGTTTTGAGATACAATAACAGATACCAGACCAACAGCTTTAGGGATAAAAGTTTCTCTCTAAGTGGCAGTACAGTAACACATATAGATCAGTAATGCAATTACCCAGGCCATTACAATGGCAAACCCAGTTATTCAGCAGTACAACTACTCAGGTGGAAACAACAGCAAATCCAGTAATTCACCAATACTGAGCCAAAAACCTTCCCCGAGCACACAGGGACTTGCACAACCATGGTTATCAGCCAGGCCAGCAGGAAGCTGCTTGGACCTGCAGAGGGGTTGGGGAAATCCCACACTCCCTCACTGGACCCACCTCTTCCACTGCTGAGTCATGGAAGCACCGCCTGGACTTGCTAACCAGTCATCCCATCTCCATGCTCCCCTCCGTGCCAGTCCTGTCTGTGGTGTGTCCACAGAAGTATCGCGTGAGGCAATACCAGCCTTACACCTCTGTTCTGCACACAGTGCCTGGAAACGCCGTGCAAGGCAATACTAGCCCCACAACAGATAAAAACTCTGGAGCTCAGCAGCTCCAGTTCAACCATGACAACACATGTGCTACATAAAAATCTGTGCCTAGAGTAATACACAACTATAAACAGGGGACTTCAATTACTAGTCTAATTGACAGATCGATCACTCGGTGGATAAGGAATTGTCTGAATGGTCACACTCAAAGAGTTGTGGTCAACGGTTCGATGTCCAAGTGGAGACTGGTGACAAGTGACAAACCTCAGGGGTTGGTACTGGGATCAGCGCTGTTTAACATCTTCATCAGCGACACAGACAGTGGGATTGAGTGCACCCTCAGCAAGTTTGCCAACGACACCAAGCTGTGTGGTGCGGTTGACACGCTGGAGGGATGGGATGCCATCCAGAGGGACCCTGACAGGCTTGAGAGGTGGGCCTGTGCTAACCTCATTAAGTTCAACAAGGCCAAATGCAAGGTCCTGCACCTGGGTCGGGGCAATTCCAAACATAAATACAGTCTGGGTGGAGAATGGATTGAGAACAGCCCTGAGAAGGACTTGAGTGTACTGGGGGATGAGAAGCTTAATGTGAGCCAGCAATGTGTGCTCACAGCCCAGAAGACCAACCGTATCCTGGGCTGCATCAAGAGAAGCATGGCCAGCAAGTCGAGGGAGGTGATTCTCCCACTCTACTCTGCTCTCATGAGACCCCACCTGCAGTACTGCATCCAGTTCTGGGGCCCCTAATACAAGAAGGACCTACTGGAGCGAGTCCAGAGGAGGGCCATGAGGATGATCAGACACCTGAAGCCACTCTCCTATGAGGACAGGCTGAGAGACTTGGGGTTGTTCAGCCTGGAGAAGGTTCTGGGGACACCTTATAGCAGCCTTCCAGTACCTGAAGGGGCCTACAGGAAGGCTGGGGAGGGACTTTTTTCAAGGGTATGTGGTGATAGAACAAGGGGTAATGGCTATAAACTAGAAGAGGGTAGGTTTAGATTAGACATTAGGAAGAAATTCTTCACTGTGAGGGTGGTCAGACACTGGAACAGGTTGCCCAAGGAAGCTGTGGATGCCCCCTCCCTGGAAGTGTTCAAGGCCAGGCTGGATGAGGCTTTAAGCAACCTGATCTAGTGGAAGGTGTCCCTGCTGATGGCAGGGGGGTTGGAACTAGATGATCTTTAAGGTCCCTTCCAACCCAAACCATTCTATAATTCTCTGTATACTAGTATCAGCTATAGGCATGCTGACTTACAACAGGTAGCTCCCAAAGCCCATATAAACCATCTCACTCTTCTGAATTATGTTACAACATGGTAAGGCTTTGTCTTTTGTCAGAGGAAAGAAAACAGAAAAGACAGATTAATAGTGTGAAAATAGTGAACCACTCAAAGCACACATGCCATCACCAGTCTTTTGCTTGACTAAAAAATGCAAGATGTGGGGGGTGTTAAACCTGATAAACTCAAGAAATACTCAGAGGATACTGAATCAAATCATCTTCATCAATCCCACCTATTGCAACCTTTTCAGACTTCTCCTCCTGTCTTGGTTAACGGCTTTCTACAGAAGCTCACATGGCAATTAAGGTCCCAATCCTTAACTTCAGCACAAAATACAGCTTTGTCCAAAGATACATGAAAGACTGCATAATATCTGTGCTACAGAAATTACATTCTTGTCTGGTTTTCCACACTCTAAAACTATGGAACAAAATTCCCAGGGCACAAAGGGGCACTGAAAGCTTCTCCATCTTCTCATGGACAAGACACATCTTTGATCTTGTCTTTTTCGCTTTGTGTGTGTCTCCAAACACGCACACAGTCTTTCACCTATGCATTCTAAAGCAGAACAAGAAATCCTGAAGCCCCTTGTTGGAACAGAAACAAGGCTTTATAGCACACACTTCATCTGGGATGATGGGAAAGGAGACAAGAGAAGTGTGTATCAGTTATGGTGCTCAAAACTCCTGGAAAGAGCAGAGATACTCGGCCACTGAACTGTGTGAGTGTGGCATAAAAAAGTACACAACACAGTGTCCCTGTGAAGCACAAAGGTTGAAAATTTACCCAAGTTAACTGGGTATGTTTAATATGTGCAATATTTTAATCTCATTTAGGTTTAAGTCAAAACTGCTTATAACTAGGCTGAATTTGGCATAAATTTCTGATTATTAACTGTTTCAGCTTCTGATGGTTTGTGTTTAAATCTTTCATTTTCAACCAAGTTTCTGCTTTTACTCACTGCTACTAACAAAACCATTGCTATTTCCCCACTTCTACAAACCATGTTTGTCCAGATAGTACCATGCCCCACGATTTATAAGTACAAGTCATGCTTTTAACAAAATCCCCATTGAAGAGGAACATTTTCTTTCAGATTTTTTTCCAGTCCTTCTCTATAACTGTGAAAGAACAAAAAGCTAAGATGTCCTATGACAACAGCTTTCAATCTTTTTCACTATTTTCTCTGCTATATCTACGCTTCCACTGTCAGTTGCCGTTACATTTTTTATCTGATTATCTGGCAAAGGAGTACTTGGCAGGATTTAGAGCTATTCAGTCACCCAAGGGCCATGGGGCTGAAGGCATAATGAGAGCTTCCTTACCAAGTTCCCAGCAGCGCTGTCCTTGAAAGGCCTTGATGCCACTCACGTTCCCTGTGCCCCGTGTTTCTCATGGTACTGTTGCTGGTTTGCCCCTTCGGGAAGGTGGGATCTGTGTGCGGTTTGAAGACGGGACAAAGTACAACTCGGCTGTGCTCTGCAGCAACAACTTTAGCTTAAAACGAGTCTTAAAGCTCAGAGAAAGTAAAAATAAAATTAACAGTTACAGGCGCCCCTCGAAAACGCTCTCCTTCTGCCTACTTGTTGCAGGCGTTGGCAGGTGCAGCAGGAAACTGTCCGGGAAGCCAAGGGACGAGCAGCGCTAAG
>NW_010303624.1:0-12400 GCF_000700745.2 Antrostomus carolinensis
TTCCGACCGTAACCATTCTGTGATTCTATAATGAGAAGGAAAGTACACACACTTAAAACTGACCTGAGATCACGGTAATTCTCCAGGTTTGGCATTTGTGTATAGTCTGGGGAAAAAAAACAAACAAACAAACAGAAAAAAAAAAAAAAAGACTGGACATTAAAGCTAATATTGTTATAGGTGGAGCCGGTTATTACTGTAATGTCCACCATTTCCTGGTCTAGAACTCTGAATTTGGTTGGTTATAATTTTGATAAATGCTAATTATTGTGAATGAAATTATAGATTCTGGATGCCCCTATCCAGTTTGTTTTTCATTTTGTTTTGTTTTTTTTTAAATTAATCAGCTTGTTGCTGAGAGCAAGAAATAGAAAATAAATTATTTTGTGTTCTCTACAAGATTGTAATCCAGCTATGCTTTGGAGCATACATTTCAAGTTTTGGAAGGCTCATTAGGTAGTGATATGTTATGCTTTCATTCCTGCCAAGTTTGTCCAGCATAAACTAAACTGAAATATGCTATTGCAACATGCTCAGTAAGGAGACATTATCTGAAGTTTCTGTGTGCCCTGGTATGTCTATAACCTGAGGCAAATCAGGACTTTCCAATGCAGTAATAGCTCTGGTCTAAGTGATCCGTGTTTGATTTGGGTCTGAGCATTGAAAGTGGGTATGAGGAGCTGTCAGCCTGCACTGTCACTCACGTTGCCTTCACTGGAGGCAGTGGAGGAAACCGGCTGAGCGGACTGCACTGAGACACAGCAGCTCTGTTAGTGGAGCAGGAGATGGGCAGAAGTGTGGAGAAAATACAGCTGGCTTGGTAAGTGGGATGGCAGCCAGTAAATGGGAATGAAGATTGAGGTAGATGAAAAGCTGGGAGACTGAGTCTAGGACTGAGACTCAGTGGGTTCCTTCCTTTTGGAAGGAAAAGATATGGGGAAAAAGGTCCACTACAAATTGGGGCTGGGGCAAGAAGGCACCTCAGGTGGGGATGGAGAGTTGAGAATGGTTTAGCAAAGAGATTGGCTTAAGCTGCCCAAAACTGGTGACAGCAGGACTTGCTAATCAAGAGAGTAAGGATGAAAACGAAGAGTCTGAGGAATGGAAACAGAACTGGCTAGATGAAGAGACTCTGAAGACAGTGATGGATAAGAAAGTACAGAAGCAAACTAAAGGCAGAAGGGCACAGCCACCCTTCCCTGGCCTAGAGCAAAACCCAAGAATTACTTACTATTCAAGCATTTCTCTGCTGCCAATGAAATCCACTGGCAGTGTTCCACTACTTTCTTGTCCAGAGCAGATCACAAACAATTCTTTGCTTTTTAAATTTTAAATCCTAGAAGCCAGTGGCAGAGTTGTGTGGTGGATCTAAATGTTACCACACTGTTGTTGCCAAGGGGAAAGGGCCTGGGTTTGATGTGTTTACTTCTTGTCCATTCCTTTTCCTCCAACAGAACCTGCAGATGAGACAAATGCACTCATGCAGGCAACATTTAGAAGACATTAAGGTTGTAAAAGCCTAGCATTTAGATTTTAGGAAATTTACCTTTGCTGGAGCAGATATAATTTGGTTTCCTTTTGCACAGGCATGATGATGCTGTTGCGTTAAAGGGAAGAGAGATTTGGCAGAAAATAAACCCCCTTGTGTTCCAACTTGTCCTCAAATATTAGAGGGGCTGGGGGTGGCTGGGCTTAGATTCTGAGCAATGTCCAATTCGGCACTGTAAGTCTGGTCACATTTAATATGTTGAACTACCACAACTCTGGATGCACTAATAGTGTGGCACTACAGTCCAGTTGTGTTTAAATGAACTAACACGGTCACACTTGGTCGCATTCAGTGAGGACTATCATGACTGGATTAATGAATGGTGCAGTTAATTGAAGCAACAGAGTACAGGTTCTTTTGGATTGCTGGTGATAAATATACTGTCTGCAAAAATGAGTGTAGGTACCTAAGAGCATGAATCTACAAATGCATTAAGTTCCCTGTGGAGGGAGAGAGAGGCTCAGCCCGTTGACTGGTCCCAGAAGTCTGCGATGGTTTGTGATGGTATCTTCCTGACTTGTCTGTGATGGTATCTTCCCTAACATCCTCCCTCTCTTAGACCATTTTTCCACTATTTTCTTACTTTCAGGTGAAGCTTGAGTGACTCTAGTCATACATACCTTTATTATAATTGGTATAAAATTTTCTCACTTTGCTTTTAAAGGTATAGACCAGAGGAAATTCAGAATGCATGCTCAGTGAGGCATGGTCACACCTTGGAGGCAGGTAGCTTTTGGGATGGAGGTGTAGTTTAGCATTATAATGACATTATAATGAGCAAAGTTCCATTGAGGACACAAGTTTTGACAAAATGAGAAACTGCTGGCTCAGGGTAGTAACCATGCAGCTTATCAGTTCCCCAGCACCATCAGGTTCCCCTCTGCTCTGCTCAGAGCCTGGCCTTGGTGTCTTCACTCCACTCCATGCTCCGTGCTGTTTCTCTTACAGTCGTAGAATCATTCAGTTGGAAAAGACCTTTGAGATCATCGAGTCAGCGATTCTAAGGTTGCAGGCTGTACCTAGGGAACTACCATGGAACAGATTTCTCGCATACAAACTGCACTCTACCCTGAAAGTTTCCTTCACGCTGTACCTTCTCTTAAGATGTAGGTATCAAGAGATTTCTAAGTCACCTTCAATAATAATTCCACAGATGCAGTCTTTACATGACCATGTATTTTTTTTCTTTATGACTTGGTGTGCTAAAATCAACATTTCTGTCCTTCCTGGACTGCTCCTTTTGTGACCCTAGACCTCATTCTTTCATGTTTTTATAACTTTTCACTAAGGAGAGTTTTACAAGATCCAATTTTTATTTCCCATCTGACTTCCTAAGCATCTTTCAACTTCATAATAAACAAATTACCCAGGGGTGCGGCACAGATGCTGCCAGCCTGGGAACAGGTGCTTTTCCTATGTAGAAATATCAGAGAGGCCATATAAAAAGAAAAGTGAATTCTGGAATTACAAGACTGATGATCCCTGGGAAGCTGCGAGATCTTTCTTGCTCACCCTAAGCCGGCATCAGCTATACTTACATTATTCCCATGACACAAATAACTGTCCTGTTCTTAAACACATCATGTGATAGACTTTTTCAAGAAGTCTGTTATAGTGCTTCACCAGCTTCACTTATAGCAAGTTCTTAAAGTCTAGCACAAATGTGGCTTGCTACAGTCTAAGCTTACTGCCTCTTCTCTTGACCTCTTTGGAAATAGAGAAGATGCTGTTCTCCTTATAGCAACTCTGTGAAGAAGCACATAAAGATGGGTTGTCCTGTCCCGCCCATCCAGAGTCATAGAATTACAAAAGCACATTATAAACATTGGGGAAGAGGGACAAAATAAAATTGCACAGTTTCTGATGCTTAACTCTGGGGTGTTGTTTTTAAAACTTTTTTTTTTCCCCAGTGTGAAGGTGTAGCAAATGGCAGGTGTTGAAATCTAGACGGTTACTAGTAATTACTGCATGGCTGGGTTCAGATTTCTTCATGATCTGTGATTCATTGGTCATAAGCAGCAAAGTGTGAATCCACTAAGCTATAACAGTGGCCACATCTATCCCATCTGACATGAGCAGGGTGACACAATTGTACAAGTTGTGACAGCTAGAGACAAGGAGCATCTTCTGCACATGGAGCCAGGAACTGTTCCTACCACCACTTCCACAGCACAACAGCCAGTGGACGATTGTCTTCCAGCTCCCCACATTACCAAGCTGCAGCTTTTGAAAATTTTTCTTTCCTGAGGTTTCTGCTCTTTTGGAGTCTTTGACTATCCCAGTAGAAAAGGGATTCTGCTGAGTTAGCTGATCATATGAGTTTTCTGTCCCCATTTTGGGAGCATCATACATACAGTGGCACATGTGCTGGGATCTGCACACTCTTTAGAGGAGGAATGCACTCAGCTAGTAATAAGTGAACCGAGTTACAGAGCCCCTGCTTTAGAGAGGTATGTACATCTGAAAGCCTTCTGAATTTTCATAATTATAATAAAAAGGCAAACATATTGTGTTAGATATAAAAAATAAATAAAATAAAATTTGTTGAATCCTTCAAGTAAAGCCAGATTTATAGATTCAGTGCCTTTACCTTTGAAGCAAATGGCAAAACACTAGTGTATTTTTAGGGGTCTGGATAGGTGAGAGTGGGCACAATTCTGACCTTGCATGGGTTGCAAGTCAGAAGCAACTCAAGTCATTATTTACTCCAGAAAAAGGCAAACAAACCCCTAAAGTATTTAAAGACTTTGTCATCTATATGTAAATTATTTTTCTGTTTCTTTTTTTCCCCTTTCCTAGCAGTTATTTGCCGAAGTACCGATAGAAGATCCCGTGCTGGTGCAAGAGATCGCTCTGTCACTATTAGAGTTGGGAGCAGGTGAAGAAAAAAACACAGGTAGAGAAAAAGAGCTCTTTATCCTGGATTCCTTCTGCATGCTCCTAGAGCTTGCCACACTCCACCATCTGCTGATAGAGGTGGCGACAGAGACTGTGCAGTTAGCCAGGTTAGTGGGTCAGTAGTGCTGGTTTAGCTATGGTGACCTCAGAGAGATGTGGTTTGTAGGAAAAGGGAAAAAGTAACTCTTTTAAATAGACTACCTACTATAGTTGGAAAAAAAAAACACAGAGAGGACAGTGCCTGCATTTGTGTTATGGGAGATATGTTTGCTTCTTAGGTGGAGGTAGAGTCTACAGATGTTCATTAGTTTGAAAACCTGAGGCCATGCTGCTCCTCAAAGCTTAATGGGAGAGGCCTTTTCCCAGTGAAAATACTGAAATTTTGTCAAAAGGAGGAGGATTAGGAGGAATTCACTGATTGAATTAACACAAAGATGCCTTCTTCTGCAGAGTTTTTCACAGATGATTACTTTAACTGCCTTCTTATGAAAAGTAATGCAATATAAGAAAAGGCACACAAGAAGTACAAGCTTTGTGCACCACCAGATGTAGGAAAGTGAAAAAAAACCCAACCCTGTTCTGGCTATGCTGATCCTTACAATGATAACAAAATAATCTACACAAGAGAATTCAGTGTCATGCATTTATGGAGTTATCAGCTGGAGGAGATGACAATTTGTACAGGAAGACAAAGAAGATAAAGACTGAGCTAATAGGGAGACTACAAAGGATACCGTTGAACTACTGGTTTGGAGGCAGGTTATTGGTGAAATTCCTATTGTTCAGCTCCATATTACTTGACATTTTTATTAATGATCTCAGTATAAAACATAAGAGGGTGTTATTAAATTCAGGACATTGTACTGCTGGCAGATAAAACTGATATGAAAAGTAAATGTAATATCTTACAGGAAGAACTCACAGTTCTAAGGACTGGAGTAGCAGAAAGGAGATAAGCATCAATAACACAAAGTTTAAGGTTATGCATAATAATAGGAAATTCTCCTGTGAACTTTGAGCTTATTAGTTGGAAGCAACAGAGGAGGAGAAAGATCGGGGTGTATAGCTGAACATGAGGTTATTGTAAACATATCACAACTGTGGTGGGAGGAAATCCATTTTATCTTGCTGTGAATCAGGCAATGATTTTTGTAACCAGTAAAGAGAGGGAGAATTGGTGCTGTGCACGTGATTCTGGTGAGGCCTCACCTGGATTATTAAGTATAATTTGGAGATTTGTGTTCAGGCAAGATAAATTCAGACTGAAACAGGAGCAAAGATGATCTAATAGCATGCTGAGGGGAACTAGAGAATGCATTTTACTAAAGCAAATTAAATATCTTGGCTTGTTTATCCTAGCAAAACGAAGGCTGACAGAAGATAAGATTGTTCTCTCTAAATGCACCAGGAAGATAAGCACTAGGAATGGAGAGGAGCTATTTAAGCTAAAGGCCGATTTTGGCAGCAGAACAAATGAATCTAATCACTGTGAATAAATTTAAGCTGGAAATTAAAAGGGGATTTCTAAGAATAAGACAACAAAGTTCTGGAAGGGAAACAGCGAAGGGTAGAAAACTAACAGTTTTAAAATGGGTCTTGATTTATTTATGAAAAAGATTTGTGGGACCTGACTGCTCTGCAATAGCAAAGTTGGGTGTGTAGGACAGATGACGCTCCAGTCATGGTTTTTCTTTGTCTTTACCCTTTCTCTAGCTTTCTTCTTGAAAGTTTAGTCTGTATCAAAAAGTCAGCAGCATTTATTCTCAGCAGCTGAAACCCTAGACATCTTGAAGATATGTGAGTCACCACCATTCAACTTAGTTTGGTGGAAAACCTAATTTTCTGTCACAACTCTTTTCCATTAAAATAAGAGCTTATTGAACTATCACTTCATATCTGGAACTTTCCTGGGCGAACTAAGAAACAAGTTAAATTACTTCAACCTAAGCAATTCCATGAAGCAAGAAGGTCTCCTTTCTTGGCAATTTGTGTTTCTTGTTTGGGTACTCAGATTTCTAATAAAATACAGATTCTAGTTAAACAACTTCTGCTGGTTTATTTATCTCTGTTCCTTCATTCATATGCATACATACACACACACATATTCTCTGGTAATTAATAAGGAGTAAGGTTACACTGAAACTTTTCACTTAGCTGAAAAATCAATATCCAATCACCTTTTTTTTTTTTTTTCCCCATTAAACCTTTAGGAACTCAGTATCTTGAAAGTCCTGTGTCTGTGTCAGATTTCATTAATATTCACCAACTGATTTAACAGTTATCCAGAGGAGACAGATGGGCAGACTGGAACATCACATGGCTGCATTTAGAAATCCCTGAAAAAATAGCAGTAAATTGACATTTTCCAGGATGGAAACTCAGTGGAAAGTCATGACAAGAAAGTAAGACCTTATGATGTATATGTAAGACCATTAAGCATAACGTTATCTTAATTTAATAGTAGATCATTAAATCAGTCTAAATACCAGTATAAACCTGTATAGTTTATTTAATGTTACATTTTGAGGTGCTATTTTTGCATCTTCTTTTGTTGTGATGAAGTTCACAGTTCATTATAATATGAACAGTTAGAGACCCTGATTCAGACTGAAACATCATAAAGGTTAGTAATCTTTTTTCCTGCTAAGCAAAGTAAAATAAAGAGAGTGCACCTACATTGTGGATTCCTCTATCTCATACCATAGCTTCTATCAGACTTTGGGGAGGGACCTGCCAGAATTACTCCCATTACTTGACTCTCTCTCCATTCCTGGAGTGGAAGGTCATTCACATCTGGAAGTATATATTTACATTGTATGCACTGTTCCTTACAGCCCTTGCTGCTTCTCTTTGTTCCTCAAGTGTTCTTCAGTCATCAGTTCTTCAGTATTTGTCTTCTACCATTTGATGAAAAGGGACTTCCTTTGGTAGAATAGTAGAGCTAGACAGTACAGCTTTAGTCTGAATTTTGCTTCTTTCTGGTTTTGTTTGACACAGTCACCTTTTTAATATCTTTTTTTTTTTTTTCTCTATTTTTGCCCTTTACACAATACTAAGAAGCTGATTTGTGTGCTGATGTCTGTTCTGTATAGGCTATTCATATGCCTATACTGGTCAAATAAGAGAGCAACATTTATAACAATTACACAGGGCTCTTTGTTTTAAGACCTTGGAGTTGATTTTGGCTGTGCTCCATATGATTATTGATCGATGCTCATGCTGTCTTTCTTATTTTGTCTCCTCCCCTTTTCTTTCCCTTATTTTGCAGGCAGGGAATGCTACCTGATTTTAAAGGACTAAGAGCTATGTCTTCTAGGTCCTATTTGTGTCTTTATCACATCCTCACAACATAGCTTCTCTGTGACCTGATTTCCTGACTGATAAAACACCTGCCTTAGATATTATGAGGAAGCAAGCGAGTACCTTATTCCTTTGCAGTCTGTATCAAAAAGTCAGTGTTTTTCCTTTTAACATCTTCTTACACTACATGAGAAGAGCTATCACAGGTCAGATCAGTGTTTCTGTGGTCTTGCATCTGAAGAAGTGCAGTGATGGATCCATAGGGAGGGATTGCAAAAAGAAAGGCAGTGCCCAATTTCTGATACTTGGTGCTTTAGAGATTTCCTGAGCTAGAGGTTACATCTAGACCATGTGTTTACTGTCTGCTGATGGACTGCTCTCATAATTTATTATATAGGGGAGGTTGTACTGGCATTGAGTCACACTAGGGGCTTCTAGAATAAATGTTTGTGAAGCTATGAAATCACTGTTCTAATAGTAATAATGTGCATGAGCTCTGCTTGCGTAATGAAGCTTCCTCTCCGACAGACAGTCCTCTTCCCAATTTCTAGTCTAAAATAATATTCTTCGTCTGTCTGCCAAATGCAGCCCTTTCTAAATAGGAACATTTAGCATATTTCCCTTGATTTCCCCTTACAACTTCGTAGATGCACAACATTGTCCTTTGTTTGTAAATGTTGTCTGTGTCAAGTTGAATGGGCCATACTAAGCAACCATCAGCTATCTCAGTACAACACTTGTTTGGTTTGTATCCATCACACTATTTCAGATGCCAAGAAATGTTTTAAGTCACATGTAGATGTCTCATTGAAATGAACTTGATGGATGTAGGTTTCTAGATGCGCGTTTCTTACAGCAGGAAGACAGTTAATTTTTCAAATGCATCTATGTGGTTTTTTTTTTCCTAGGTTTTATAAAGCTTTTGCCATGGAAGCAGGTTTTGGGGAGTTCCATCTGTACCTGAGGCCTGTGCACTTCGAATTGGCATCTGCCAGGGAGAAAGCAGACCACCTGCCACCAATATTCATTACATCTCTCCTGGAAGATGACAGCTGTGTTGACAGGTAGACTGAACTTTTTTGTTTGTTTCACAGGGCATAATCTCTCTAGATTCAATGGGATCAAGCTTTTAATCTGCTTCACAAAAATTTCAATGTGTAAAATACATAAAATTATGCAGGCATAAAATGTAAAATGCTGCATGATTTGTTTCCTTTTTGCATAGAGTCTGGGATTTAATAATGACAATTTAAAGCTTTTGAGCAGTGAAAGCGAAGAGATTCCAAATTTGTGTGGAACGCTGGCAATTTTGGAACTAAAGTGCATTTTCTTTCAAAGTGAGGGATGCCTAACAGGACTGGCCTGAAAGTGATTGCCCCAAACCCCATAGCAAAATGGGACCTCAGCAACAGTTGTGAAGAAAGCTCTTGTTCTGGGCATGAAGAAAGCTTGTTCTCCTAGAGTTATACTGCATTTCATGAAGTGGTGTCTTTGATCTTTGTTTTTCAACTCAAGTGACTACTAGACTCAATCTCTGCACAGGGAAAAGGCTATTTATTATCTTCCCTTTTCCCCTGGAGAAAGTGACTGGAACAAGTAAATTTTACATTTGCTTTGATTTACTCTTTAAAGAGTCAGTAAATATGTGTGTGTATACACATACATAAATACATTGTTTTGTGTGTGTGTGTTTGTGTGTCTTTTAGATCAAGGTTTATGAGGAAGAAAGGAAATAACCTGTGAATTCTCTTATAGATTCAAGGAGGGCTTCCTGTCAGTTGTTCTTCATGGCTCACAGGGGTGATAGGGCTCCCTTCTGACCTGTGTACCACCTGCAGTCCTGGGGTTTTTTGCGTCCTATTCACTTGCATACACTCTGGCCTGCTGTGAAAATTGGGCTGTTCTAAGCAAGTTTAGCAATTGCAAGCAACCTGGAATGAAACTTCAGCTGCTAACTGAATCGGGGCAGTGATGGACATCAGAGACCAGAAGACAGCACAAAAAAACACTTTAGCAACTAATACTTGAAACAAGACATGATTAAACTGAACAAGCAGATTCTTCACTGGTTTAGACCAAGCTCATCTAGGAGGAGCTAATGAGTCATTGTAAAGTCAACCACAAAATATCTTGAGAATATATTCTTTTTCTTACAAAACTACATCTGAAAACTAAAGCAACATTATAATATCACTAAATTAGGAACTAGAGTGATCAATTCCATTCTGTGTTCTAAATTTAAAGGGGGAAAAATGAATTTTTCACTATTTTGCTTTCATCCTCAGTTTGGCTTCTTTCTGTGTCATACTCCATGTTTACAGATAATTTTACTTTCATTGCAGATATATTCCGTCCAGATTACCATTAAGCATCCAAGAAATTGACAGTCATATTGGAGAGTTTAGTTTCCGTACAAGAGATGGCGTTATGCAGGTGAATGATTTAATTTGCAGAATAAGCGAAAAAAATGTGTATTACGTTCTTATTCTGTGATTATTTATTTGATATATTACATTCTGTGATTATTTATTTGCTAGAGTATGAAAGGGCCTCACTCATGTGTTTCCTAGACACTATAAACTTCTCTATAATTTGCCTTTCTCTGAGAGATAGAATGATTTAGTCTACTGTTTTATAATTAACTTCACAAAATTGCACTGAAAATTTTATTATTAATGTGGCCTAATCCAGGAATCTTTACCGGGATTAAACTCTTTAAATCAGTAGAGTTTAGTTTGAGGAACCTTTTCAAATAAAGCAGAATGCCTGTGTGTGGCTGTATGCACACAAAGTAACAACATTTGGTGTAGAGTGTTCTGTAATGAAAGAAAATGACCTTAGTCTTCAATGCTATTTTGCATACTGAGTCCTTTCCTCTTTGTATGAGTGTATAAAAACAGTATCACAGACTGACAGGCCATGGAGATTTCTTCTTTAAAGCTCTCCACAAAGTCATCTTCTTGCCATCAACTCAGTCATAGCCTGTGCTCTGCAGCAGGATGGTATGTAATGTAATATTTGCCAAGGAAAAACAAATATATTTTGTTTGGTATCTACTCCTTTCCCAGCCTGTTTGCACTTGGCTGCACTGTCTGGCACCATCCTGCTCTACAGAGTAGAGCTGAGAGTACAACTCACTAAATACAAATGAATGAAATTATAGAATGTTTTGGGTTGGAAGCAACATTAAAGATCATCTAGTTCCAACTCCCCCTGCCATCAGCAGGGACACCTTCCACTAACTAGATCAGGTTGCTCAGAGCCTCATCCAGCCTGGCCTTGGACACTTCCAGGGAGGGGGCATCCACAGCTTCTTTGGGCAACCTGTTCCAGTGTCTGACCACCCTCACAGGAAAGAATTTCTTCCTAATATCTCATCTAAACCTGCCCTCTTTCAGTTTAAACCCATTTCCCCTTGTTCTATCACTACCTGCCCTTGTAAAAAGGTGTTTCCTTGATCTCTACATTTAGTCATGTTTCAATGATAACAAAGTATACAAATATAATAGAATGCTCTCCCACCCCCCTCCTTTAATTAAATTAAGCTGCTGAAGGACTACAATACAGAGAGTGATGCTCTTCTGGCAGCTGTTCAGGAAGCCTCCTTTTGTTACTTGGTCCAGCCTCCCCGTACCCTGGACATGAAGGTTAGCAGCATCTTCTTCCTCACTTTGCAGTAGTAATAATGGGTTTTGCCAGACTCAGCCCAAAGAGGGTATCTGTTAATTCTGCTTATAATCAATTGGATGGCAGTCCTGTGCAACACTTCGAGCAGCATCACTGATGACTGCAGGAATTGCAGGGATTGTGCGTTAGCATATGACATAAAAATAAATGATGTCACATCAGTGATTTATTCAATTTATTCATTTATTAGCTGGGTAAGTGATGGAGCATAGCTAAAAATATACCACAAGAGAGGACTGAAAGAGGTTGGAGATGAATTGGACCTAAAAGGCACGGGGGAAACTTTCTAGCCTGTGGTACGTAGTAAGGCTAGCAATCACAACCTGACCTTGAAATACACATTCTTCTGGGATGGTGAAACCATCAGTTCCTGCTGCTTTCATTTCTCCTGTCTTCTGAAAACAGAAGTATGGTCAACACTATTTGCAATGGGAAACATTTATGTCAGCCTGATGCCATCATGTTGATTCAAAGCCATGTGCTAGGGTCACCAAGCCATTACTGTTCCTCATCTTATTTTTGGTGCTTTTTTTTCATCCTCTGTTTAATATATGGTACTCTGGAGCTGCCCTTTCTTCATACATGCTAAATTGTTGTAGGGCTCTGTGTTGCATTTTCTTATGCAGCTGTTTTGTCCCTTCCAGAGACAGCTGCATTACAGTGATGAGGTAAGTGGCCTTGTATGCAATTTTGAACTCATAAGAAAATAGAGATTCACAGAATCACAGAATGGTAGATCATCTAGTCCAACTCCCCTGCCAAAGCAGGTTCCCTCCAGCAGGTTGCACAGGAAAGTGTCCAGGCAGGTTTTGAACATCTCCAGAGACGGAGACTCCACAGCCTCTCTGGGCAGCCTGTCCCAGGGCTCCGTCACCCTCACAGTAAAGTTTTTCCTTATGTTTAAATGGAACCTCCTGTGTGTTGCAGTCAGGGTCTGGCGACCGTACCCGTTGCCCCTTGTCCTAT
>NW_010303625.1:0-506 GCF_000700745.2 Antrostomus carolinensis
CTATCGGCAGCTTGCTGGGGGGCAGGGAATTCGTGCCGGCGTGGTCACTGTGGCCCTGGCTGTGTGGGGACCTGGGAGGGTCCTGCGGGACAGGGGGACCTCTGTCCTGCTCCAGGGCCCATCTCCCCATCCTGGTGGAGCATCTGATAACCCAGGTATCTCCTTCCACCTCCGACAGCCTGAGAACAGAGACGTTGCTCCATCCCTCTGCCCACCAGACTGGGTGGATCATATTGCTGGAGCCCGGGGATGGAAGCTGAGCTGGTTTTGTGGGTGTACAAGGCTTTTGGGGTGGATTGCAGGCTGCAAAGGCTGGGATGCCGTTGCTCTTGCCAAGCGTCCCATCCCATGCTGTGCCTGTGCCGGTCCTGCCGCAGCAGCCGCACATTGAGGTGAGAGGAGCCACCTGGAGCAGCAGCACCCCAAACCGTGGGCTGGCACTGCCTGGGGGAGCTGAGGCACCTGTGGCATCGGGGACATCTGCGGGGATGTTAGGTCTCCTCGTT
>NW_010303625.1:644-904 GCF_000700745.2 Antrostomus carolinensis
GTCCGTTCCCCTTTGTGCCGGGCTCCCGCGCTCCGGAGGGGACCGGCAGCGGCGGCCGCAGCGCGCGGCCACATTCCAGCAAGGCCGGGGGTCTCCCTCCCGGTTAATGATTGAGCCACAATAACCCTTCTTGTGCGAGCGGTTCTCAAAGTCACCTCCGGATAATTATATTAACTTTTCCAGACTGCTGGGGCTGGGCACAGGAATTTAAAGAGACAGGGTCTTTCCCTGCGTTTCCAGCAAGAAATTAATTTTCAGGT
>NW_010303625.1:937-2103 GCF_000700745.2 Antrostomus carolinensis
CTTTTGGAGGAATTTGGCGCGTTATTTGCAGGGCTCTGCCCCAGGGACTGTTGGAGGGGCAGAGCTGTGCTGGCCTCATGCTGTCCTGCTCGTCCCTCCTCTGCCCGCTGCTCCCATGGGGTGACCTTGGATGCCAGCCCCGAGCCCATGGGATGTGGGTCCTGGGGGGTCCCGGGGTGTCCAGCCCCCATCCCTGGCTCTGAGCTGTGTCTCCCGTGGGTGGGTGTCTTGCCTGCCTGTGGCTCGTCCCTCCGCCGCTGGGTTAATGATCGACAGGGTCCTCGTGCCACGTGGGCACGCTGGCCCAGCGCGCAGCGGCCGAGCTGTTTGTGGAGCGAGTGGGAGGATCCCTTATCAGAACAGGGCACTTGTCACCCAGTGCCAGCTCAAGAGTGAACGTTAACGGCTGGCCCCCGGCACGGGGGGCTGACAGGGCAAGCAGCCAGGGGCTCAGCCGTTTCCCATCCCGCTGCACAGAGGCACGTGTCCGGCTTGAGCTCCTTCTGCTGTCCCGTGGCCAAGCTCAGCTGTCCCCTTTGGTGGTTTCCCCAGTGTCCATCTCACAGGTCCCACTGAGATGTCCTGGTCTGTGGCACAGATTGCTGCTGCCTGTCAGGGGAGCTCGGGGCCAGCAGAAGAACGCTCACTGCTGGGACTGTGGGGCTGCACTTGGGGCTGGGGAGGCAGCGGGGGCTTGGGGCTGTTATCGGGATGGATGCTTGTGAAAAAGCACAGAATCCCAGAGCTGCCTGGATTGGAAAAGCCCTTTAAGCTCCTTGAGTCCAACCATGAACCCAACACTGACAAGTCCCCAACTAACCCATGTCCCTCAGAACTATGTCTACACGACTCTTCAATCCCTCCAGGGATGGGGACTCCACCACTGCCCTGGGCAACCCCTTCCAATGCCTCAGAACCCTTTCAGCTTCCTCACATCCAATCTCAACTGCCCTTGGTGCAATTTGAGGCCATTTCCTCTTGTCCTGTCCTGAGGGGAGACCTTCCTTAGTGAGAAGCGTTTAAGGGAATTGAGGAATTAAAAAAAATAAAAAGGAGTGGGGAGGATGAGGCTTTGCTGCAAGCGCTGGGCTGGGGGCAGCAGGGCAGGCTGGGGCAGGGAGCGGTTCCTGGGGGTTTGCTCAGGGGGGGCTGGTGAGGGGTGGCTG
>NW_010303626.1:0-2554 GCF_000700745.2 Antrostomus carolinensis
AAAACAAAAGCAAAACCCTGAAACCAGCCCAGTGTATTGAGATGTTTGTCCTCCTCTGAGGTGTTTCTTAGAGGACTCCTGACCTTGCAGAGCTATACAAATGATGTTTTACAGATTGTTTGTCATGTGTCTTGACTTTGATGCTTTACCTCTCTGGAGTGTGTTGTGAGCAAGGCTGATAAACACCATTTTGACTCAGTGTGTTTCTTGAGAGCTGCTGCTGCTTCTGAGCAGCTCCAGCTTCTCTTGTTCGATCCAGCTGAATTGTTTGGTCAATGATTGGGCTGTAGCAACTCTTCTTGCCAGATGTTGTTCTCAAGAGCCTTTTGTTGTCACAGTTTTGGACTCTTATCTTTTCTGTTCTGTTTTAGGACTGACTTTGATTTATCCTTAAAATTGAGCATATTTCCTTTGGTTTCCTACTTAGTTAGCAACACTTCCAGAAAAGTAGCAAGTTTTTCTCTTGGAATTTCATCAGTTTAAACTGAAGGATACCTGTCTCTCCCTTCAGGTAGTCCTTGTTCAAATAAAATCCAATTCAGGTTTCTTTAAAAAGTTCCAACAAGCATGAGATTTTACTGTCTCATCTGATGTATTTCTTTAGTCCCTTTTCACTACAGGGAGTCTGGAAAACTACCTGCCTCTCCCTACCCTATGAACAGCATTAAGAAGTCTCGAGTCAGCCAGGGAAAGACTCCTATGCTGTCCCCCTGCAGAGCAACTTGGAAGTGCTGAGGAGATCATAGGACAGCCATAAGGAGAGCCTGGGCCTTCCCTCAGAGGGGCCTGTGTTGCTCTTTTAAATGGCAGAAATATGCTTTCTCTATACAAGTTTCCATGCAACCCATTTTCTGTACTTGGGTGTAGGGATCTTGAACCACTTGTGACTAGAATACATCCCTGTTGGTGTCAGGAGCCAGACACTCATTTCTCTCTCTATTTGCAACTCGTAGGTCAGTGAAGGAGAGCCTGGAATCCAGCCTGTTTGAGTCTCAGCAGCGCTTATCTTGGCTGGATATCGCCAGGAGTCAGCTTGAAATCCAGCTTGGCACAGTGATGCAGGCCAAGGAGGTGATACAAGGTGAGAGGTTCCTGTGCGTTGCTTCTGGGTATCCCCCTGCCTGGAGCAAATGGTATAAAAATAGCTCTCTGTCTACAGTGCTTCTGGAGGGTGAAGGAGCTGGAGCCAGATCCCTCCTACACTGAAATTCAAAGGGTTTAAGGTCAGTAAAGTCAGAACCACTGTTTGTGTAGACTCTGACTCTTGCCATTTGTGGTGTTTGCAGGGGAAGTGAAGTGTCTTCAATGTGAGCTGGAAGCAGAGAGATCTTTCATCAGGCAGGAACGGGAAAACATGGTGCAACAGCTCTTGCAGAAGGAACAGCAGTATGAGAATGCCCTCAGACTGCAGCAAACTGAGCATGAAGTGGAAGTAAAGAAGCTCCTGCAAGACCTGGTAGGAAACAATATGCTTCTGACTTCTTCTAGCAAGCTTTGTGGGCTGGCTTTAGAAGGATAAGAGCCTGAGCATGTGAAATGGCAGCAGTCATCAGCCACAGGCCACATGCTGCTAGGCCAGGCAGCAGATCCAATGGCTCCTGCTTGAAGGCCCGTGAAGACCCACAGGACTATTTATTGCTGGGACAGTAAATGCAGCCACCGATTCAGTGATTCAGTCTGGGCATAAGATGAGTTCAGCAGAAGGCTGGGTGGTCCCTGATGCGTGGCCCTCCTCACCTTTATGTGGCACCAGCTCACCTCATCCCCTCTCTGAATACCCAACAGGCTACTGCAGAAGGGGAGAAGCCATCGTGGCTCTCAGAGAAGAGGCTCCTGTCACAGCAGCTGGAACATCTGCAGCAGGCAGTTGCAAGGCTGGAGGTTGAGAAGATGGAGCTGAAGCAATATAACACTGAGCTCAGGACGACTCTTGAGCAGGTAAAACAGGCTTTTGCTGCCCCAGTGTCCCCGTACAAACATTTGACGCGCCTGTGTCAGGAACTGTTTCCTCTTGCTCCTTCTCTTCCATAGTCTACTTTGAGTGCTTTTTGACCCCAATGTTCTTTGGTGCAATTAACAGTCTCTGAGCAGAAATCTCCTTGCCATGCTGCCCAGAGGGCCTTTTGCTCCTTGTTTGGTGGCAAGTTTCTGTGACCCTTTCTCCTGTCCATTCCGTGCAGGTGGAACGTGAACGGAGGAGACTAAGAAGATATTGTAGGGGTCTGTCACTGCCAGGTGCCTGTGGATCTGAGTGTGACCAGCACAAGGTTCCTGCTTCTAGACCGGTGAGAACAGAATCTTACTTGGCGGGGAGGAGGCTCTGGCCATACGGAGGAACAATGGCAAATCCCAGTGGCAGCAGCCCCCCAGTATAGATATAATAGATAAAGGCTCTGGGATGAGTGGCTGGAGAGCCACCTGGCAGAAAAGGAGCTGGGGGTATTGGTGGATAGACAGCTGAACATGAGCCAGCAGTGTGCCCAGGTGGCCAAGAAGGCCAATAGCAACCTGGCTTGTAACAAGAATGGTGCAGCCAGCAGGACTAGGGAAGTGA
>NW_010303627.1:0-20572 GCF_000700745.2 Antrostomus carolinensis
TTTTTTTTTTTTTTTTTTTTTTAACAGATGAGATTATTCAGTCTTGGAATAATTCACTTAAGAAAATCACCTCTGGAAATTGTCCAAGACCATAAATGGTCTTTTTCCTGTCAGGAGCCAAGAGATTAAAAGCTCTAGCATCACTACCTTGTTTTCTGCTTTACTCTCCCAAAACAAGCAGCAGATGACAGTTTAGATGGGTGGCCTCCCATATGCTGGATACAGTGACTCTCACTCAGTATTCAGCTTTTTTTGAGCCTGTGCCAAATGGGTGATTCTTGTGGACACAGTAGACTTACCAGGGTTAATCCAGTAACACAACAATACTCTCATAATCCAGTCTGATTTCCCATTTAAATAACTGCAGTGTGTGTCCCTAACATACACTCTTCAAACTTTATCTGAAGACAAAATGCCTTTGCACTGCTACAGAGATGCCAGATTTCACCCTGGGTGTGGCAGCTTTGCACCACTGCACCGAACAGTTCCAAGAGGTAACGTGAATTCACAAAGTGCTTTGAGATCCTACAGGATGATAAGTGCCATAAAATGGAAGTCATTACCCCATTAGCAAAAAAATTTTTTTTTTTTTTCTAATGCAAGGCATTAGAATTTCTCCAAACATTCTTGTGGTAGAAATTAATTAAGGCAAGGTGGAGATTCATACAATATCCTGGCTCTACCATTGCGCCAAAGAACTAATCAAGTACAGAGCTATCTAAACTAGCAGTTTTCTCAGTAGACCACCAATCTAGCTTCAGATTTTGAATAAATGAAAGCACTACTGACAAAATTCATTTAATATATTTATTCTGAAAAAAAATCTGTAGAATTGGGTAGGTTTTAAGGATGGGGGGGTGGGTGGGTAAGGGTGCGAAATTTATTCCCCTAAGTCTCAGGACAAAGCTGCCAAGGTAAAAAGATGCCAGATGAAGTACTGTAAAAACTCTTTGGAAAACAACTCAGAACTACAACCTGAAGACTGTACAAATTAGGATATTCATTTAGGTGAGGTTGACAACCCTGTATTTAAGCAACAGTCTGTGTAAGTAAGAGTAAGAATTTAAACAAACTGGAATAATACATGCTACTTCACTATTCAGCCAAGTAGGTTGACTTGGACCAATCAAGTAGGTAGTTACACTAAAACTGTCATTACCTATTACATTTCATAGGCAGATGGAAATATGCTGCCTTTAGGACTGCATACAAAGAGCATTGGCTTGTAGTACTGTCCTCATACAAATCATTCAAGTGGAAGATCACTATTATTTTAGCTAGCTCTTGTATAATTCACAAATCAATTCTTGATTCAGTATTTGAGAATACATAAGGAAGAAAACCTACAGACACAAACATGGAGAATTAGGAAAAACACAACAATGATGTTACACAGCATATATTTAGAAGACCTGAACATATAACTACAAAACACAAAAGCAAAGTGGGTGACCAAACTGGGAATGGTGGAAAAGGAAGTGGATATTCTACATACACACAGAGCATACAGAAACCACAAAATACATTCGAAGAAGAATGAGGTAAACTGATCATCCTTACAACATAATACACTTAATAAAAAGATGTATGATGCTTTTTTAAAAAGATGAAGGCCAAGAAAAAACCCATTACAGATTATGATAAAATCTGTATCTTACCTACTTTTTTCATATGTTAAAAACAATGGTGAACTCTTTTTCAATGTTTTTGCACTACAAAAACAAACAGCTCTGACCCATATCACCAATTCATGATGGAATAGCATCAGGCAAAAATCTTTTTCTCCAAGTGAATGTTTAAACGAAGTAAATATCAAGCTCTTTAGTCTTGCCACAACTTAGATGCTTTGGTATACACAAAGTTTCATATTTGGTGACTGCTAAAAAAATAAATAAATAAATAAATAAATTTGAAGTGCCTTGAAGATTCAGATCTCTCTGGTCTCAGGAAGGAGGAGAGCAGTGGGTTTTTTTAAGATTCCAGCATTAGACTTAAACGACCAGATTCTGCCTCACTTACGATTTTGACCCTTCAGTCCTTTTTCTGAATCTGACCCTTGCTCCCAAAGTTGCCAAGGTTTTAGTCAGCAATTTGTCTGCTACTGTTTATTTAATCGCCTGTTGCTCCTGGCAATGTTAATTTGACAGACATTGATTTCTTTAACAAAGAATGAACCCACAGGAAAATCCCTAAATCAGTCTAGACATTTTGCCTCGAAGGACTTGCCTGACCTATGCCAAAATACTAGTGAACAGCTACAGTCAACTCCACTTCTCTGCTTCAGAGGATACCAAAATGCTTCACACATGTTTGAAGAAGAATCTCAGTAATGTTGTGCCCTTTCAAAAAGCACTTTAGAAGTTTACAAAATCCACATGGAATACACTCCCTATTATTTACATACAGAGAAGACAATACTTTGAGCAAATACTTCTACAATGGGCCTAACAATAGTCAACTTCCTTTCTTACTCTGGCAAAATCTCCCCTGAACATTCTCAGGGGTTTGTGATACAAGAAAAATTTTGGGATTTCCTTTTCTTCTACTGAGGACTAGGTTGGACAGTGTACAGAATATCTCTTCTCCCCTTGTCAACCCCATCTGGGGACATCTTGTAATGATTTTTTTGGGGGAGTGGGAGAACATCTGTCTCCCAGAATTTAGCATCAAAGTATTTGCATGATTCTCCCTGACACACTATTATTTTGTATCTTGTCATTACTATGCTTATATATCAGCTGTCTCCTATGCAAGCAGATGCTGTAACCTCCAATAAGTAAATGTGATTGTTTATTATCCAAAAAGTGTGTACTTTTGGCTATAAACAGATGTATTACTTCAGTGTAGTCCCAAAAAGTACTCATCTCCACATGCATCAGAGAAACATCTCTAAACATGTTGAAGCTCATTCTCCTTCAATGAATATTCCTGCTTCCTGTTCCTATTTTTTTTTTTTTCATTTCAGCTACATTGTTCTGCTTAGCTAAATATAAACTTCCACAATCTACAAAAGGTCTACTATCAACAGATGATTAAACTAACTACATATGCAATACAAACACCCCCAAAAAATTATGTAGCTTGTATGGTAAATTTTCCCAGGTACAGATGATCTTGAGGTTACCTGTAAAACAGCGTATAAGAGATTACCAGAAAAAAAAAAATAGTGTATTAAAATTACTTTTTGAAATTAAGATTGTTATAAATCTATTACTATCTTTAAATAGTGATCAGAGTTTGCCATGCCATACACATGAAGGATTCTGCAGAATAGCCTTCTAAGAAGTCCTACCCTTTCTTCGGCTGTGTGCAGCTCTTCCTTCTTACAAGGTTCTTGGCTTCACCAGACTAGTCTCACTGGTGAGCAATTCTATTGTATCACCAGCATTCATGCTGACAACTCTCTAACCATCATATCATCTTCCCTAGGCTTTTTGTTTACATCTCTGACATAGAAGCTAGTCAGGATCTTCTACATACCACTCCTCTTCTACTTTCATTTTCAGTTGCTTCTCTGACTGATCAGGAAAGGCAAAGCTTTTTAATTGTTCCTGCTACCTTCCTTACTTTGGCAGACACATTTCAAACACACAATGCTTTGTTAAGTTTGGGTATTTCAGCCTTTGTACACTGAGGTTGTGTTACTTTGGTCCCTAACGTGACATGACACAACAAGATGCTTTGCGTTAAAGACAAAAGATCTCTGTATTTCATAAGATTTCAGGAACAGATATTACAGAAATCAGTCTTAGTCTACTCTGATTAGAGGAAAAAGTCTACCTGATGTTCTGCTATTCTTAATTCTTTGAAACATACTGCTCCAGGGGAACACTTGACTTCTAGCAAGGGAAGTCTTCCCCTCACCCTCCTCCTCCCAGGCTTACAGGATCGTACTTTCTGTTTGCTCCTATTTAAATTAAAAAGCTGAACAGAAACACGAAACTAACTTAAGCAAAAATGAACAAGACTGGTATAAGGAATTTATCCTTCATTTGCTATCTTTGGAAAGGGTGGATTTTCAATTAACACTTAAACTTTTCTGATTTCCCTTAGGGCTGAGAGGAATAGAAAAGAAACATGCATTTCCAAAGATTTGGAATTTAATTTTTATTAACCTTAAAAAAAAATAAAAAAATCCAACTAGCTGCTTTTGTCCCAGTTAGGTTAGAATTAAAGTCAATCATGGGTTCTGCAATTCTATAACTTTTCTACAGGTTTTACAATTTCTTAGAGACTTGCATTTTTTATTTTAAAAAGTTTAACTTGTCCACTACTAATATTTACCCGAAGTTAGTGGTATGGTTCATTACATTGTGCAGAAAATGAGAACTCCTCTACTCTGCCCTAGTGAGGCCACATCTGGAATACCGTGTTCAGTTCTGGGCTCCTCAGTTCAAGAAAGACAGGGATCTTCTAGAGAGAGTCCAGCATAGGGCCACAAAGGTGATGAGGGGCCTGGAGCATCGCCCGCAGGAGGAAAGGCTAAGAGAGCTCAGACTCTTCAGCCTGGAGCAGAGAAGACTGAAGGGGAATTTTATCACTATCTATAAATATCTGAATTGTGGAGGACAAATGGATGGGACCGGGCTCTTTACAGTAGTACCCAGTGACAGGACAAGGGGCAATGGGCAAAAACTGGAACACTGGAAGTTCCATACAAACTTAAGGAAAAACTTCTTTACTGTGAGGGTGATGAAGCATTGGAATAAGCTGCCCAGAGAGGTTGTGGAGTCTCCAGCTCTGGAGATGTTCAAAGCCCGCCTGGATGCTTCCCTGTACAACCTGTTGTAGGGAACCTGCTTTGGCGGGGGGGTTGGACTAGATGATCTCCTGAGGTCCCTTCCAACACCTGCGATTCTGTGAACTCACAGATTAGGACATACCAGAACTAAGAGCACTAATGCAACATTACATTTATCCCCTTAACACATTTATATGGCCTTTTATCCAACATCCCAAGCAAAACCCCTGGCTAAGGTAAAGCCTCCTGCCTGTGAGACACCACACGAATTATAAATACAGTTCTTTCTCCCCTTGCAGTTGTTTGCATCTGTCACTTGTCCACCTTGTGTCAAGCATGTGTCATACAAATAAAAGCTGAAACTTTTATAAATTTTACAAATTTGTAACTTTTATAAATATAACAAATTGAAGAGCATGGAAGCAGTGCTGTACTTCATAAGAGGTGAGGAGGCATACATATGATGAGTGAGTGACACAGTAACACTTACAGGCATATGTAAGGAGGCCTGTATAATTCATCCTTTTCTCACTTCAGGACCATCCCAACGCCAAATTCCAAAGTCCTACTATAAAGTGAAGGTATCGGAATACTTCACTGAAATAGAAGTAAACAGCTGTTTTCCCATGCTTCATATAACCAACAGAACACAGAGACTTGCCATGGAAAGCGTTAAGCAGGGTTACATACAGGGTAGGTGCCTGTATCTGCCAAAATTCCATTACACCTATTCATTTATTATAGCTAAGTGCTCTATCTAATGACACATAAATCTGAGGAGTGACGTCTTTTAAGATCAAGACACCACTTTAGCCCCACTGGCTGCTGTGGGCTCTAAACAGTTGCTTAATTTCAATATTGACTTTAACTGTTTTTAGCCTGGCATATGAGATATCCAATACAGGGGCCAAGACGTATCCTGAGTTGAAAGTAGAATGTGTAACATGTAACAGAAACTTTAAAAAAAAAGTTAAAATCAGTATCACTATTCTAGAGTGGATGGAATAGCTATTTCCTGAACCGTGGTCTTCGGACCCTGCTGCATTGGAGCAATTATCATTTGAAGTAAAATACTGAAAAGCCCTCCCTTCCCTGTTGCACTCCCAATTACCTGCTGTATACACAAAGTACTCCCAATTCTTTATTCACCAAGAAATAAAAATGGTTCTCAAACTGCTTGCATTCCCTCAATAAAAAAGTAAAAATCTGGGACTTGTGGATGTCTTTTTTTTAAATTATTCATTTCAAGTATATACACAGACATATCAAAAAAGCTGCTTCCACCACTAACTGATGTTAAAATTGATGCTAACTGAAAAAGTCTGAGATTATTTTTAAGGAAATGTTTTAATAAATCTATACTACTATTTTAGTATGGTTAAAAAAAAATAAAATTCAAAATTAGCCATCAGAAGACCTAGCAGTACCCAGCACCTCACCAACATTTTTTGGATTGCTCTTCCCAGTTCAGATTTATTTACTTCTCTGAGGATTAAAGACAAACAAACAAATCCTACTTTGCAGGCAGAAGTCCTTGGCTACCTTACAATAAAAGAGTAGAAAGATGAAATTATTTCCCCAACAGGATCAAGAAACATCATGGAATTGTGAGAAGAGGATCATTTCAAAGAACAGAAGATTTGAAGTTAATATGCTTAGCAAAAGGAGATGGGTAACTAGTGGTTTCAGAAGAAACCCTTCTGAAAACAATATAATGTGTATCTTCCCACAGAACCCAATTCTCTCATACAACATGAGAAAAAATTAGAAATACAATAGAAATTATTTTGTAGCATACTTCAGAGGTAATAGATGGAATACTTAATGCTATTTCTGGGTAACTGACCAAACAGACTCTTAATTTGTTGTTACTTTCAGTCCAACATTTTTTCTTTTTTTGGTAAAGTGGTTGTACTAAGGAAAACATAAAACAAGAAAAATCACATTTAAAAAAAATAAAAAAAAAAGGACTGGTTTTTAACTTTTGAAAAGTACTTTTTTTTAACTTTAAGCTCCCTTTAACTCCCCTGTTAAAGGAAGCTCAAATATCAGATATGCAAGTGATAAATAATGCTTGTTTTAATGAGCTCTCGAAGTCACTACAAAGACAACAGATTGCATGCAATTTTGAGCAACAAAATTTACAAGGTTTCAACAGCACTACTGAAAAGCTGAGAAGTTAATAGTTATGTTGTCAGATATCTTGATAACACCATGGTTAAATCAGAAAGTAACATATATCTGAACAAAGAGATATTCCAAAGATCTGTTTGGAATATGTATGTTCTAGGCAATAGAGAAGAGGTGAGAGTGAAAACTAAATTGAGATCCAGCATATAAAAATGAGATGCATCACAATTCAATCCATGCAAACAACCTGGCTGAATGTCCCCAAAATCTGTGCTGGATTTTTGGCACCAAATGTAAAGGGAATTCACTGTAGTATATTTTAAGATAATATTGTATTCTTTGGTATTTGTTGTATCTACTTCAATTCATTTTATGTACAAGGCATTTATTTTTCCCCAAATCATTACTGTCATTTTTTCAATCAAGTAAGAAATGGAAAAGGTTTTCTAAGGAAATTACTTTTAATTTTGTAAAGATAATACAAAATTATTTTTACATATTTTAATAGTGTTAATAGCTTAGTCTTTTCTAGTTCTAAATACATTCAAAACATCAATAAAATGAGAAGGAGCACTAGTCTGCTCTGTCCAGATTGGTACCAGAGGAGAGCAAAAAAGACTATAGATGGCAAACCTGTGAGGACCAGAGAACTGACCTTTAACTGAATGTTGGAACTTAATGGTCAAGATACTCAGAGATCTTACATTCATGAAAAAGAACACATCTGGAAATAAACTCTCTGAATCTACCTACTCACATCAAATGATGCATTTAAACAGAGATGGGAGTTTAAAAGCAGTATTCCACATTACCCACACTGTAACTAAAACGTCTGTGTTATTTGAAGCAATAATTCAAATGGACAGTTTCTTTATAAACAATGCATGTTTGACTGCTGTTTTTCCCCACACTGTTGTTGCATAAAGGTCACAACTGTATAAAATACACAGGAGTGGGATCATGATCCCATGCCAAGTCAGCCAAAATGAATTCCATTTCCAGCTTTGTGAATGACTCACAACATCAGTAACAATTTTTTTTTTTTTTTGGTTCACCTGTACAATGATACTTACCTATTTTATCAGGTTGTTGTGGGAACTAATGATGAGCACGTTAATTTTTAGGAAGCACCATAAGCTGCATCCATTCCTACAAAAATCTGTCCTACAGTAGCTTGCCTAAGTTTTTCAGGACAACGATTATCTATCTTTTTTTATTTGTTTGTACAGTTCCCAGAACAATAGGGTCTTAATCCTTGACTTGGACAACTAGGCACCATTGAAACATAAATAATCAGCAAACAATATGAGTTGAGAGGTTTAGTGAAGTGCTATCGTTCCCAGAGCTCCAAGGCACAGAGCATTTAAATGACCAGAATTCAGCCAATGCAAAGGGAACTGGGGACAAGGAACCAGCAAACTTGGTTGCTTGCTAAACAACTTTGGTGGCTTGTTCTTGAAAGAGTAGGGATACAAAAAAGACAACTGATGGAATGCATATGGTGAGAACACTATCCACAGAAGCACAGGGACTGCAAATATAGTTGCCTTTTGAGCAATGCGTTTAGGGCAAAAGTTTTTTATATATTTGTCAGTTTGACTGTATCTGCAAACTAAGCGTAAACACAGTAAGAAAAACAGGGGATTTTTTTGAGAAACAACATATAGACATGCAATTTGACAAAAGAGATACACATTAACAAGAAAGAAACAGTGCTATGAACAACAAGAGTTGTCTCTTCAGGTGTGTTCTACACACATATACATTGCCTTTATCATGAGTAAGCCCACTACAGTCCAGCTAGAGTCTCACTCAGAAGTATCAGCCATGTGCTACCATATGCACCAAGAACATCCCCCTGCTTCCCATCAGAAGTAAAAAGGCTGGAGCTAGTCCAACTTGAGTAGCTCTTCATCTTGGACAGCTCTTCATCGTCAGCATCCAAGAACAGCTTCAAGTATCAAACAAAGTGTACGTTCTCTCCTCCCACTCTAGTCTGCCCCTGGTGAGGCCACATCTGGAATACTGTGTTCAGTTCTGGGCTCCTCAGTTCAAGAAAGACAGGGATCTTCTAGAGAGAGTCCAGCACAGGGCCACAAAGATGACGAGGGGCCTGGAGCATCGCCCGCAGGAGGAGAGGCTGAGAGAGCTCAGACTCTTCAGCCTGGAGAAGAGAAGATTGAGAGGGGATCTTATCTATGTCTATAAATATCTGAAGTGTGAGGGACAAATGGATGGGACCGGGCTCTTCTTGGTGGTGCCCAGTGACAGAACAAGGGGCAATGGGCACAAACTGGAACACCAGAAGTTCCAGACAAACTTAAGGAAAACCTTCTTTACTATGATGTGAGGGTGCCGGAGCCCTGGGACAGGCTGCCCAGAGAGGGTGTGGAGTCTCCATCTCTGGAGATGTTCAAACCCACCTGGACACTTTCAGGGAACCTGCTTTGGCAGGGGGGTTGGACTAGATGATCTCCTGAGGTCCCTTCCAACACCTGTGATTCTGTGATATAGAATTTGTGCCAATATTTTTAAGTAAAACAACTACTGAACAATTAAGCAACTGTTTCTTCTGCATTGCCTGTCCACATATTTGTTCTGTTGTTGGTGACTTCTAAGCTACTTACCCTCTGAAGGTAGATATCAGTAATTTGTTTACTCTAGAAATGACAGACTGATGAGAATGACTGTCAGCATTACTGGAGTGAAAAATAATTCCTCCCACATGACAAATTAAGAAAGCTCTGCTTCCAGTCAGTCTGGAAGATACCTGGAGGACAGGTAATTTCCACAGGGTGTTGAATGAAAAGGAAGTAGAAGCTGAGACAAAAGCCTGGAGTGTTTCCAGTAAACTGTGAATGGAGGGTGTGGCAAACAAAAGCAGTCTTCAAAAGAGATAAAGGCAAAAGAGTTCAGGTTTAATACACTACACACAACTTTTATTTTCTTAAATAAAGATGATGTTAAAGCAATATATTAGGAAAAAAATAGAGAATTACAACAGGGACTATGTAAATATTGTTTTCAGCCACTAATCAAGGTATGTACAATACACACACAATAGGAAAAAAATTAAACACTTATTTACCCAGATATATCAAGTTAATATTATTCCAATATTTCAGAACAGCCTGTATCCCATCATATTATTATATAATATCATTATCACACTGCATCCAAATCTCTTTGATACTCTCAGTCAACAATTCATAAGACATACCTAACTTGAAACACATTAAATAGATTACTTAAATGAGTGAGTTAATGTGCAATGAAAATTAAAGCAAATTTGTCTTCCCAATAGTTTAGACCCCTCACCTCCTCTTGCATTTGGCAGTTTGATAACTGCAAAACTAGAACAGATTAGAATGATAAAGCATTTTCATCAAAAAACTACAGAGAAATATGCTTACATTTTGATGAGATCTGGAATAGATGCTGAATATTTTTGAAAGAAGAGAAGTTATCTTTTTTTTTTTTAATTAAAGTAAATGGAAAAAACTATTATAAATTCTCAGTCTTACCTGTCGGTACGCTTCATAGATTGTATCAAATAAGAAAGCCTGAGGCATTTCACTCGCTCTGTACCTGGCACGTTCCAATGAGTGGTCTAAACAGCCATCTGCAGCAGAGGCAATAACAGTAGAAACTAGAGGACGAATTGCTCCTGCTGCCTGTGGAACAAAACACAAAGAGAGGTCTAAATGTTGTCAATATTAATGTATATCAGATAGCCATAAGAGCTTTAAAATGCATTTTCAACTTATTTATCTTTTATATATCTCATAATGCATAAGTCATACTACTTTGTTGTCCATACAAAAACGAAGAAAAGGATGCAGCAGCAGAATGTTGCTTATCAAGTCACAAGGCAAAAAGAATGGTCCTTAACAATGCTAACCACTAAGAATAGTGCCCTTACACTATAGTGTTTTTTATCTATTTTTAATTATAATAAAAAAGAATAATTGATGCTGTTCCAAAAACATTTGGAATTATCCAACATCTTAAATCAGTATACCTAGAAAACCACTCCCAATGGTGAATTCTGACATTTCTCACTACAGCCACAGATGATAATCTGAGGTCTAGTGAGGTTTGACACAGAAAAGAAAAAAAAACAGTTTCATCACATAAAATAAGAGTACTGTTATAATTGATTTCAAGTTTCTTCTGTTGGCAATTCCTGCCCACATACGTGAGTCCTGTCCATTTTTACAAGATTTCTGACCTCACATAAGTATACAGTTGCAGAACGAGACACCAAAAGTAAGCCCAAAGGTTTTTTCGCCTCTCAGAAGAGAAAGAAGTAGTTGTCTTCTCTCCCCTTTTCACCCTACTGAACAATAAAACAAAGAGGAATGCGTCAGCATGTTGAGCATTTTATGAGCTCTAAAATACAGCATCTTAATTCACTCTTTTACAGAATGAGGACAGAGATGTGAACCAATTTCTCATGCTCACAGCATTCTGATATGCATGAGCTACTAGGGTAGGGAGAAGGGAGAGACATTCAAAAGATTTGTATGACAGAAACATCTGAACCACTTTCTCAAAATCTGAAAAGCACTTTTTCTTTCTAATACATGGGAAAAGATACATACATTAAAGAGTACACAAAGCAAAACACTATAATCGAAAAGGTAAACATGGTCCAGAAAAATCAGAGATAACTATGAAACCACAGAACTGTCTGTAAAGGATCTCGAGAGGTCATCGAGTCCACCTCTCTGTCCTAGGCAGGATCAATTTTTCTTCTGTCATAGAAAAGACAAACTCACAAAACGAAATACCACTATAATTTTAGTAATAGGTCAATGTATTAAATGAGGAATAAATTCAATAGACATACTTTGAGGAAAAGCTGTGCACAAGCAGAAGTAGAGATACAAAATTATCTGCAACTCGTCCCCTCTCTATTTCCTGTGATTCCAGGACAGGGATTATTACCTCTATATCCCAGCTGCTGGGCATTTGGACTATGTTATGTTGCTCTGCCATCATATTTTAATTGGTCACACACACCAAAAAAATTATAAAATTAGAAGGTCATGGGAAAAGAGACAGAGAAGTATGCTAGCCACAGCTTTTCTGTAATTAGTTGTCTCTTTTTTTTGTCTTTTTTTTTTCCCTGAAACAGTTACCATTCCAGAAAACCAGTTAGCAAAAGAGGATTTCTTAGGCTGATCCAGTATTTTATTACAGTTTTTAACAATCATGTCATGTTACATTTTAAGCATAAAACAGGCCAAGAGAATACAATGTGACTTGCATAACCAAATCTCACAAGTGAAACACGCACTCTGAGAAACAAAAAGACAAACTGTAATTCTAAATAAAATTGAAATACTCAAAATTATATTCTTAAGAGAGCTCTGAAACACATTGTTTTCTTGACATCTGGTTTATTGCACAACAAAAATTCGTTAATGTCTACATTTGTATCTTTGTGGCAATACTGAACCACATCTCCTGCTCTGCTGAGGTCTAGCTCTTCCAGAAGATTCAAGATCTAATTTCTAATAAATCCAAACATATTTTTTTTAAATCCCCAGTTAACTTCTGAAATAACTGGAAGCTTCATGGCACCTAACATCTAACAAATAGCATTTTTTAAACAACTACAGTTTTACTTTACGTTGCCCCAGCACTGCGTCCAATGAGAAATAACAAGTGGGCCACAACAAGATGTCTTCTGCAGCAAGTCCACTCAAACCATACCTGACACTGACTGAAAATGTGAAATTTAATACAAAGAATAAGATTTATAGCTGACTTCTGATCATGCAAGGGAGAGAAATCTTAACTATGCACGCAGTAACAGGATAACTAGCAATCATTTGATTAAAAAATAGCTTTTACTCCAAGAAAGAACTCAGTCCTTGTGTGCTCTATGCTCTAAAAGCAGAATGCACAGCTCTAGTACTTAGAAGTTTCTACTGCACAGAAAGCCTTCCTACAATGAGCAGCTGGGGTCTAAAAGCCGTGAATCCAAGAGCTAGGTACACTTGCTAAGGTAGAGCACTGAGCTGAAACCTTAAAATCCTGAGACAAGATACAGAAACTGGTTGGTTGTTTCACTCAGTACTGGCTCACCTTTCCGCAGGACATTTCTCTGTCTTGGCACACACGCACAAGCTCCTTCAACCAGATGATGTGACCCAACACAGCACTGAGTTTACCACCCCAATGACACAAGAATTACATTAGTTCCTAAGGTCACTTTCAGACTGGGTGAAATTCAGACCAAGCAAAGGAAAATAGTGGGCTGTGTAAGCCCTGCATTGTTTTCATATGGGATAAGACAGCTGAGTCCCTAACACAGGAAACCTTGCATCTGCAGTACTTCTGGCAACATTCTCTAGCTGGCATACGCCAACACAGCTGCCAAACCCAAGCTGGCTTACACAGACCTCACCGCATGTGCTTCTGCTTCCAAAATTGGCTCATGGGTATCTTCATTCATAGCATAAACATAATATTTGGCATGTAAAAACAGAAAAATTGAGCTGTGAATTTTTTTCTCGTACACAAGCCAAAAAGGGGCACAGTTTAAGATGCATGGCTCACTCTGCAGGATTTCCTTCTGGTTAGCGCAAGCATCCTCCCTACTCAGCACAAAGCTTTTTCTGAATTCCACACCTAGTAGTCTTGCAGTGAACTGAAAAGGGAATTTAGGTACTTAAGCCAGGGCTACAGACTACATTTTTTAGTTCAGAAACTTAAACATTAGGGCACAGTAGGCCAAATATTACAATAAGGTACTCCTGTATCTAAAGGGGCTTTTGGCCCTGAAGACTGTGGGGTATAAGTGAAGAACATCATCATCCAGCTAACCTACATCTATTCCATTACAACACCAAGTATTTTACTCTTCGCAAGGAATTTCCATGTTGCTTTTGTGGTTATAAATCAGTCATTAACTATTTCCATATTAGTAAAGAGAGCATACACCGAGTCTCAGGTATCTGAATTTTATTTGTTCTAATTTGAGAAGCTTTAACTTGCTATTTATGTCAGGAATGCACAGGTATTTGGCCCAGTTCTCAGGCAAGAGGTTCAGACATGAATCTTAAAAATGAATAAAACAAAGCAAATCTGTACTCATTTAAAATTATAAGTACTTGTGAATGTCACTATAATTTACAGATCTTTTTTACACTTTGAATTAGCCTACCACAAAATACAAATCCTGTGAGTCTAAAGCAAGTGCCTGGGTCTTATACTAACTTTCCCCTACCCAGAGTACTCATCTTCCAATTTCTAATCATTCTGACCCAGACCTCAAGTAGATTTGCTTTCAACTTACACAAAATGCATCATACACCCTTCCTGAATGTGGATAATTAATGGAAAGTTAAACTGAATTTCTTTAAATGTCCACTTTACAGCCTTCAAGCCACTCCACTTCAAAGACAGTCAACCACTAATTTTGGTGAACCTGGCACGTTCAGGAAATGCATACCTTTCTTTCCTCCATTTTTGCATATTCTGTTAAATAAATTAGTTAAAGCATAAAAAAAAATCCATGGGCAAGCTCTTAAAATATTATTTCATAGTATTATTTCAATATTATTTCATATTATTTCATAAAAGACATTGAAACAAATACTGCTAACTGCTCAGTTTTCTTTTGCAGACAAAATATTGGAAGAAAAAACATCCTTTTAATCTATAATTTCCTTTTAAAAAGTCCTAAAATGTCCTGAAAAGGCAGAATTACAACTTCAGTGTGACAGACTGGTATCTCTCAGAAGCAAGCTCATCCATCCATCTGCTGAAAACTGAACCAGTCTCTGGATGCTCCTAGAAACAACGGGCATCTCTTATAAATCATTTTAAAGAGCACAAATCAAAAATGTTTACAAAAATGTTCTGTTTTGTATTCATTTTTTTGCATAACTGCCTCGAGCACAGCATACATTCAAGATTTAAAGAGGTGATCATGATTGAAAAAAAGATAGAGAATAAAGTGCATCATTCAGGTCAGTATAATAGTGTATCATAAGTATTTTCAATGGATTAAAGGTGCACTAATCCACCTTTCCGCTTATCAGTAACACTGTATCACTCTTATTTTTTCCTACTTTCATTCTGACAATAAATTGTTTAGAAGTGTGTATTCAATGAATACATAACCAGGGTGTGCCTTAAGATCAGACAACACAGTCCGTTCAGGGAGAGTAAAATCCAAGCAGTACTTTTATTACAAAATCAAGTATCAATGTTTACACCACAGAAGCCTACACACAACACAGCAACCCGGCTAACACAATGCAGTATAGCTTATTTTTACTGAATATTCCTAAACATTAAAATCTTCATTTTATTTAAAACAAACAGAACTTGTTAAAATTACAAAAAGGATTAGTGGGGGGAGATGGAGCTTATATCACAAGCAAGAAACTGTCCAGGTTACAAACACCCTCAGCACACAGTGTGTTATTCAGCTGAGATCAAGATTCCACATTTAAAATATAACCTACCAAGAACAAGTTACCAAAGATCCAGAAGCTCCAAAGCAGCATGAAAACCAACACACCCGCATCACTGCTCGGGTCATTTTCGGTAGCCAGAGTTGAAATGGAACAATGCCAAATAGCTGCAAAGCTCAACAAGTTGAAGGATATGGACTAGGAAGAGGAAAAAAAAAAAAGTTCCAGCGGCACAAAATCCTCACAAAAAATATTGCAACTACAATTTCTTTTGTTTTACAACAGTGTAGTAACAAGCGCAGACAACCATAGATCCTACAGGTTGGCACATTAAAAAAAAAAAAAAAGTATGCTATGTGTTTGGCACAGCCCTGTCCCCAGCAGGCTCAAGTACTAATGCAGACCCACAAAGTTCACTTATACAATTTCTAACATGAACTTCAAGTGAGTGGGAATCACAGCCTAAAACTTTACACAGCCTAGTTCTAAATGAGCAGACTCGCTCATCTGTCTAGCGTGACTCCTTTCAATTTTTTAATTACACCAACAATACTCTTCTCCATTCATAGCCTTTATCTTCTCTAAAATTAATTTTCCCCATGCTATCTTCTTAGTTGTCTTTTAGAATTAAGTAAAAATACATTTTATATTTCAATTATCCTAACTGCATTAGATTCAATGTTTTAAAATTACTTGGGAATATGCCTGATGTCAAATACATACAAGCACAGTTTATGAGTGCTACCTTTAAAAGAATGCCCCTACTCTCAGGCTTTTACATGTTTTCTCAATATTTAAATTAATTTTATTTCTTTAAACAGAGTTGTTTTCAGCTCTGACAACCAAAATACTACTGAGCTAAGACTCCCAAATGATTTAGTCACCCTGCCTTACAAAAAATAAACTTGTCTTGCATATATACACTGGAAATAGAAGTGTATTAAAAAAATTTTCATCACTTCAAAGCAGCTGACTTCTTTGAAATTGTATGCTGGAGACTGTGGGGCTAGTCACACTTAGTAGGACAAATACATTCATCCTGGAACTCCATTAAAGTCAATTTTGTAGAGGTGAACTTGGTAAATATACAAACAATTTTATCTTGCTTTTCCATGAAGACAAGGACTGCATTAGGACACTGTTCAACGACGTAACAATAACAATCAATGTTAATTTAGACAGGCTAGGTATCTAACAGTTTACAAATATGTCATGGAATGTTTTTTATTAGGTGAAAGATTATTTGTATGTTACCAAACACTACCACCTCCTAAGGATTTCAGTCTAAATTAGGTCTGGCTATGAACCAACAGAAGAAGCTCAGAATAACTATGATTAATTTCTTCTCATTTTATTCCATCAAACTGTTTCCACATGTTACTACAGGGAAAGTATTCTTTTATACAGATCAAACTACTTGCCATGTAGGGCATTCACAGACATCTACAGCATGAAAAAAATACAGAAATAAACACAGTATCTGTGATGCATGAAACAGGTAGAAACTTGCATTTCTATTCAGACATCTGCACTCAAACTAGTTGTATCTATAGTAATCAACACGCTTCAGCCACACTCAGTAATTAACATTTAAGTTAGAAGAATCATCTCTACTGAAAGACTTCTTATTTCAAATTTATCAAACAATCTTCAAAGCAAAATTCGAAAACTCAATTATAAGATTAAAATATTTCACATATTTAAGAGGATGTTCTTTTCAAATCTTTTATATAGTAAATCTGAAGGGAAGAATATAATAAAACAAAGTCATATAACTATCTTTGTAAAATAAAGAAATTAAAGAATTTCTTCCGATGAACATTCAAGGTGTCACATTGAAATATAACTTTTGTTTTCTTTTGTTTCATTTTTTCTTTTCCTTTTCTGCATTTCATATCCAGCTGCTGTCTAGGGCCACATTTTATCTTCTCTAAAACCAAAAGCTGTAATCTGTGAGAAGTTTTATGATTCCACTGCAAAGATGGAAGACTTGGGAGTACTTCCTCCTTCAATCTAGAGAAATCCTGTCAAAACAGTTCTATTTGGATGGCAGAGAATGGGGCATAGACAAAGTAACAAGACAAACTACAAGCTACCACTCCTACATAGTACAGCTGATAATTACAATTTGGCTACATGTGCAAAGTTTTCTAAACTTATGTGTAAACGTATGTTCAAGCCCAAACCAGCCAAACTTCCAATCTGAACTGATTCAAGCCCGCACATAGTCCACAGAGTTCATAACCTCATTCTGCATCCAGAGCCCACCTACTTGCTGTACAGCAAGGCAAGGCAGCAGTTCGAGTTATCTGTCCCCATAACTCCTTCCATTAATGTCATGTCAAAAAGATCTTCCCAAACCAATACCTCAGTTGCATGCTTCTCTTGAAGGACCAGATATGGCAGGGAGCCAGGACTATAGGACAACCAGGATGACTCAGTAAAGAATAGCAGACCACAATAAAGGTAGAGATACCGTCATTATCATGCAGAACACAAATTTGAGTCCAGAGTATATCATACTTTCACCCACACCCAGACCTTACCATGCAGCATAGACATAATCTGTGTGGCAGTGCTGGGGTGGGGACAGGATTCCTTCTATCAACAAACAAGTACAATCTGAAACCTGGGCTGCGTATCCATTAGAGATCAAGGCTGAATAAAAAAAGGTAACCTTCTTTCTGACAGGTATTTTCCTGTTTTTTAGATAACAAGAATAATTCTTAAATTGCTTTATTTTTAATTTTGTTAGAGAAAATAAAAAAAATCAAAATACATAGTCATTATGGGCACATCACTTTTGACTTTCATTAGTGAGATACCCACTAAACTTTTTTCTATGTAGACAGTACCACCAATCAGTCCAATTCCAGCTATCTTGATATATTTGTACTGGCAGCTCTTAATTGCCCAAGGACAGCACTGGTTGAAAAGTTTAACAAGCCTGGTGTAACACAGATATTAAACCTAATCATCAGCCAGACAAAAAGAAGGTTAATTAGAACAGAATGTAAGGAGTTTTGAACACTATGAGAAAAGGCTTGTATGCTAAACTTCACCTAATTTCCTTAAAGTCTGTTTACCCAGCTGGCTAGGAGCAACAATCGAAGTCACTAAAATTGGGCACATGTTAATCTTAAACCAACACCAGGAAGGAAGAAGTTATAATTGTGTTTATCCCTAGTTGCAAAGAGGGGATGTTTAATCAGAAATTTAAAATACACTTTGATCCAATGTTAATGAGCTGACACTATGTTGTACATTGAACTGACTTCAAAGACACAGAATGCCTTAAACAAATGTAATGTATATTTATGACACTGTTTAAGAAAGAAAAAACATTTCTTCTAATGAGGTCACCTTTATCAGAACGTACTATCTGAGTAAGTGGGGATAGTACATGTACCTCAAGACATGTCAGAGCCCCAGTTAGCTACAGCAAACTAAAGAAGATTACTGATAGCAGAAACTGTTGCTCAAAAATTAGGACTGCACATGTTCTTTTTTACTTTACATAATTTCTGTTCTTTTGTATTTAAAGCACTTACCTCTTAGCATCAGTAAATATTGTTTTGATCCAATTGACAACATGCTAAATTTTGTATCTCATTCTGTGGAAAAAGCAAGATTTCTCAAAGAAAATAAAAAAGATACCCCTCAAAAATACAGGACAATAGGAATAAGTGACTGGACATACATATAGGAGGTGAAAGAACTGGGCATATCACAGGCTGCAATTTTTCAACACACAGCACTGAAAGCAAGCTCAGGAACATACTGAAAGTGGAAAAGAAGCAAAACCAAGAACATACACATGTACTAAGAAAAAGCAAAGAGTGGTACTGCAAACAACGACAACTAATTTATGTGAACGTTTGATTTCATGTTAAAATTGGATTTTTTTAAAAAAAGTAGATGGGAAATAAGTGTTAAGAATATGTCATTTACGTTGCTCTTGTATCATGAATTACCGCCATAAATCAGATGAACTATTTTTAATACAATAAAGAATAAAATTACAGAAGTCAGCAGGATTAAACCAATACACACATTTTTAATGGTGTCATACAAATTATCTAGCATTTCTTCTAGGACATGCTTTATCTGTGCATTCCGTGTGAGAAATTCAAGAACGGTTGAAAAAGTTTGGGTTTTCCATAAATACAATAGTACTGTATATTCAATAAAATATTTTATCATATTATTAGCCAAATAAGGTCTCACTACTTCAGTGAACAAATTCAGCTAATTTTTGTCACAATGCAATAACTGAAAATGTTTAATAACATGTTCTTATTTTTTAAGGTTTTATTTGCTTCTTGATAGGTTTTTAAGTACTTCAAAGTCTGTATAAATTCTGCACAATGCTACCAAAGATCCATACTAAATATACGATCCAGACTCACATCACATCCCGCACCTAAAGAGCGGCACAAGCTGGTATATTGCACTGAGACTTTCTTATAACATATTTAATCTTTTCAGTTAGCAGCAATAGTTGCTTATTATACACAATTAGGATGAATTCTATTAACATGTAAAATTTAGTCTAAGCAATTTAAACATTCCAAAGCACATCATGTAACCAGTATGCTACCAATATTTTCAATATTTTTATAAATATTTAAAGTACACTTACAGCTTTATATTTTGGCATTCATTCAGCATAAGATAACGATAAGATGCAATACCAGCACTTTCCTGTTCTAACTAGTGCTATACTGTAAATCTAGATGAAAATAATTAAACAGAATAATTGCTGTAAATTAATCATTAAAACAATCTTTTTTGCCTCTAAAATTAACAATACAATTCATTTTACTTTGACTCCATAGCATTATATTGCATTAACAAGTAACAAAACACATCTTGCAGTCAGCAAGTCATCTTCCATACCCTAGTTACTGATTTACATTGCAAAAAGCTATCAGTGAGAGCGCACTGTACCACAAAGGATTTTGCACGTTAGAGTAACTCAGTAAGAGGAGTTAACATTTGTATTCAGTGGAGCAGAAATCTTGAGGGCAATGGCATAGGAGTTAGAACTACAGTTAAGAAGTTATATTCCACCTCCAGAAAGCCTAGATCATTAGAAAATCAACAGTATTCTGATGTGATGGCTACTGATCCGCTGCATATCATTAAACACATCATCTGCATCATATTACAGAGAAAGAAGAAAAAAAATCTTGAGGTGTTGTAGGAGGACTCTTGCACAATTTAATCAACCAAATGCAAAACTGCAATGTTTAATTAATAACTC
>NW_010303627.1:20585-31858 GCF_000700745.2 Antrostomus carolinensis
CCACAGGCACTATAGTCTGTGGTCATGCAGTTCCCTAAGCAACTCTGTGACTGCTTATCAACTCATTGTCTTTTGAATTCACTCAGCTGCTTCTCTCAGAACTGCTCGAGCCCTGTCCTTGCAGGAAACCTTGCATGCGAGCTTCTTTCTCTTACAGCCCATTAGATTCAAAATTTCAAGTCACCTCTTTATATGAGCTTCATCTAAGACCCTCTCTGTTATCAAGGGCCTTGTAAAATGGATCATTATAGCTTACCATGTGAGTTTGGCTCAAATAGTGACTCTAATAAACGTATGTATGAATTTGATACCTCATGAATTCTCTCCTACACGCTCCAATGCCTGCCAAGGCAGTTTTAGTTCTATCTGTACCATAACCCACTTATCTTCTTGGAAATAGAAGGGTAAGCACAGAATCAGCCCAGCAAACTATTACAGCATATGAAACAGGCCAAGTTCGCTTTCAGAAGTTTCACCTAACCTGCAGGGCTGATGCTGTCCTTGCCACAACCACCTAGATCACAAACTCGGCCAAAATGCAGCTAGAGGCATTTCTGGATGAAAACTTAAATTTCTTTCACCAAATATTGCACTGAAAAAAGGGAAAAACTCGGGGAGGTGTGCATGCCTAATCCTTAGCCAGAGAGATATGGCTTAGAATCTCTTTCAGATTTCGCCATGTGGCAAGAGGCTAGAACGATCCAAGGCCTTTATTCAGCTCCTCACACATGCTGAACAAGCTGAGGTTTCCCTTATTTTAAGGAACTACTCTTTACTCCTTTGATCTGCTGCAGGAAGGAAAAATTTGAGTGACAAAACACATCTTTGCTAAAGGACACTTCATTTTCCAAAGTCATATTGTCTTCTCAGATGAAGTATACAAATTTTAATTAGCCTCAAAGCAACAGCAGTGTCATATACGCACTTTCTCTTAATTTAAAGGAGGTACATTTTATAGACATTATATAAAAATTAACTCAGCTATCACTTAAGTACAGGAAGCATTGCTTAAAAATTATTTCCAGGATAATGTAATCCTACCTAAAAAAAGTAAGGTAAAAATGACTGTGTGTGTGTAGACTTCCAGGCGCTATAAAATGTAAGGAAGTCACCTTTTTAAAAAGGACTATATATTAGTTGCATTAGGCACAGCTGGCTCTGTTAGTGCAACACAGAAATGCTGCAAAGAAGAAAGGGGGATTGTAATTTAAGTTTCTGTCTATGATTTATGTATTTCAGTTTGTTGAGTTGCATCCTTCCTAATGAATACAATGCATCACCTAAATCACTTAAATTGAGACTGGGAAATGACAGAGTTGTGTCTCCCCTTACCAGTGCTTTCCCACAACCAAACACTACATCTTGTTAGGACAAAGACTTCAAGTATTTGTTAACAATACATTAGTTCTCCATTCAACACAGAAAACAATTAATGACTTGGCTGAGAAGGTTATAACTTTCTATGGGACCAATAATGCCATAAGCGATGGAAAGATCAGTATATTTACCATAGTTACCCATTACTACAGAGCTGAAAAAGGAATAATATGTTGTATAACTATTTTCCATACAGCAGCAAAACCACACTCGATTTATTCAAACATTCAGAAAAGTTCCAGGGCTTCTGAACAGATTATGATCTTCACAATAATGTAGCTCTTTAAATGCTGTTTTCTTCCAAAATTCTATGCAACACCCCTACAATTCATTAATATGTATTTTTACATTGACATAAGTCAGTCTCCTAAACTACAGAACTCATTATATCACTGGAATAAAAATCATGTAAAGATCGTAATATGTCATCAGTTCTTGATTCTGCTTTTGCACAAGCGTCTGACAGGACAGTAGCAGACCCCGAAGTATCAAGCATACAATGAAAGCAGAACTTCTGAGAACACAGCATGTGATGACTTCAGAGGACCCAGTGTATAAATATGACCGAAAAATGGTCTGTTACTGATGAAGCCTTTACAGCTGCCTAACGTCAGTCTGAGTATAACTAAGAGGACAAAGATAATTGGTAAAATATTCCATATATGGCAAAAAAAAAAAAAAAAACATAATAAGAAAACACAATCCCTTCTAAGAGAGAAAGAACAAAGAAAAGACAGAGCCATCTCCATTCAAATATACCACATCAGATCAGCCTATTTATCCACCCAAGTCCTCCTTCACCTTCAGTGGAGAAAAAGAGGTGCTTTTTGGTTTGTCACCCACCATAGTTTGCTAATGCAACTCAACAATCATATATAAAGCATTTTATTTTGCTGTCTAACTGGGGGAAAGAATAGCACGTGCATGGGTGCATGTTTTCTACTCCAGCCTTCTGATAAAGTAAGACTGATAACTGCGGCACTGAGTCTGAGTCAACTCAGTGACAGGAAGAGATTAAGCATAATACATACCATTTTCTGTCTGGGGGTATTATTTTGACTGATAGTGTATGTGAGTAAGAGTCCACGAGCCTGAGTAGCACTGTACATCTGTATCAGCATGTATGCTTTGTTCAGATCCTTGCTAAAGCTGAGAACAAAGTAATGATGTTAGACAGCTTCCAGAAACCAGCTTTTAAGAACGTCATATTGATTCAGTCCTTTCAAAGAAACAAACCATACTTTCAAATCTAGTTTATGTTAACTACAGAAAGGCTTTGACTGTATGTGCTTTTTTAACTCTCAATAGCAGAACTGACAAGCTCCCCCCTCCCTTCCTGATTTTTTTTTCCTTGTAAGCAATTTATTTTTTAGTTATGTTGTTTAAAATGCAATGTTGGCAATGAGATATTGCTAGAGGCTTTGGACTGATGCCTTCTAAAACTTCCACTTCTCTCAACTTTTACTAGCAATAAAGAATTTGTCTCTAGAAACATGTAATTTTGATTACAAAATTACCCCAAAAACATAAATGGAATTTAATTGGTTACAAAGTAATATTTTCACATAGTCAAGGGATTGTTTGGGGGATTTAAGACATAATTTATTAGTTCTGGTTAAGGTGCACATTTTGATTCCTACAGGCAAATAACAAACTGATTAGTAAGTGTAATAAAGCAATTTATTTGTCTGATAATTGGCAGCTAGAAGTGCAATAACTTATTTGATCAACTGCCATTTTGAAGAACATTAAAGCTTCTCATAATTATGCTATCTATATGGTATGCAGACAAACAACAATACAGCATTACCCCTATTACACTAGTGATTTAAGATGATATTTCTGCCAGGTTTTGTACCTTTCTAGATAATGCAAAAGGAAGTAATTACTTTCTGTACTGAAAGATTGAAGAATTTACTCCCTTTTAGATAGGCAAAGAATTTGACTATAGGAAGAACTAAAGATGATAGCTTCTCTCAATCAATTTTTTTCTGATATTCAAAACCACGCATGTCAGTTTTGAGAAAGAGTTCTTAGCTTTCCAGTCATTTAGTTCTTCAGAATCCTGTAGCTGTCAAGTGAAGACAGACACCCCTCTCTGGCAAGCTTTTCCAGTTTGTTACATAAAATGAAGTTCTTCTCATGTTCCTTAATTCAATTACTTTGTCAGGTTAACATCAACAGCTGACAGCTTTCGGAGTCCAGCTCTCTGAAGGCCTGGCCTCACTGAATTCAGTGGACCGAGGCCAAGAGAGGAAGCCGCTGCAGAGCCAATAAACGCCACATTTCACACTTTCCATTACACAATGGAAAGGACTATGACAAATGTATAACATCACCTTTCTGAGGTCAAACGAGACCTTCAGCGACCTAGGTAAGGAAATATTTACCACTTAGAAGTTTAGATGAACCAGAGCACACTGCCTTGAGAAGGTCAGTGAAGACTGCCTTGGTTCCCTACTGTTTTACTGAAAATGTCTTACATGCAATTAAAAAGAAAACCGGGAAAAAGATATTACACTAAAATCACACAAGTCTCAAGAAAAAGTGAACAAGCTAAAAAAATTTAAACACGAAGACAAATGATATATGATATACTATAACTCACACAGATACATAAACACAAATAGAAAATAGTTCTTTTCATTTAAATTCAACATCAATACAAGTAATGTTTTTCTACTACGCTCAAAGAATCTCATTTCAAATAGATTTACAGTTTAAAATCCTTGGCAGAGAATGAATCCTGGAAAGCTACTTTGTGCTATATGAGAAAGGTCAAAAACCTTGTTAAAATCCTAATGGAATTTAAGTTTTTATAACTGGAAACTTATGTTCTGTATCACTGAAAACTAGAACAGTCTCTATTTTATCATCATTTCTCATTAAGCCAATCTACAAAAGTACAGGTCTACTATTAAGAAGCTCAATATGCTTACATTTCTAACATACTGTTCTGAGAGACCTTACATAATTTAACTTTCATAATAAATATTTTAACAAGTTGTACACTCCCTTTCTACACTATAAGCTTTCAAACAAAGGTAGAGGAGTGCTAAGGAAATACCACAATTCATTTTCTGGAGACTCTATTCCACTGTAAAAGTTGTGAATGATCTGTCAATCAGCTTATGTTTTACCTCATTTCCTGAAAAAGACAAGCAGTGGTAGGTTTTCCTAGCTCTTCCTAGCAGCCACTGTCACTGAGGACTTCTACCTCAAATCATCTCCTTTCTTAGGATTCGACTGTCTTATTAACAAAGAAATTAAGTACAAAGTAAAGACAGCAAACTGTACAAACAAGCCTGTGGCTAAGTCATGATTTCTTACATCTCTATCTTAGCTAGGAAAATCCTTATTTATCAGTCATGATTTCACACTGTACAGTATAAAGAACGTTGCAGAGCTGCGTTGCTGTGTAGTACATACCCCATGTTCTTTAGCAGCCATAACCACTTTTGAAAGAATATCTTCTTCAACAAATGGCCTCACAGCATCATGGATAATCACTACTTCTGGTTTCTGGAGCAGATGGTTGGAAAATTCATTGTCTGCAAATACTTTCAGTCCATTGAAAATTGACCGGTGACGAGTCATTCCACCTTTTACTACCATAACTCTTTTGTGGCCATATTTTTCAATGATAGACTTCATTGTTTCAATATTTTCAGGAGAGACCACCACAATAATGTTGGATATCCAACTTATCCTGGAAGAAACAGTAAAAAAACAGAAAAAGTAGACATGAATGGCTAAATAAAAGTACAGATATTCCCATGAAACAAATAAATTAGTATTAAAAAAAAATTCAAGATGGTTAAATAAAGCATCTTTCAATATACTCAAGTCTATGTCTTTGTGTGTGTACTAGCACTCCACCCCTAAAGGGAGAGCTACATGACAGGATGTCTACCGACACATGGATGCATGGATGCCAACCAAAGTAATGGGAATTCGACTTGCTTCCAGCAACCAGTTTGCAGACGCTTTTTTAATTTTTTTTTTTTTTTTTTTTTTTAAAAAAAGGCTTTCTCTAAATTCAGTCTACAATAAATTGGTAAATCCTTGGACACGTGGAATACTCCATGTTCTACCATGCAGTACACTCTGTACAAGTGAATAAGAGAATCAAGAAAAACTCTGAAACAAAGATCACTATCAAGACAGGCATAAGTAGGAATTGACAGATTGCTAATTAATCAAAACTGTGACACCTGCATATTGGCCGTAAACATTATACTGGCAGTTTGCAAAAAAAAAAAAAAATATAGATACATATGAAAGTTTCTTCTCTAGAAAGCTAGTAAAATGTAAAAACATAGCTATGAAAAGCATATTTTCAGAAAACTTTAAGCTTCTACTGTTAGTATCAGCCTAGCTCTACAACTGAGGAGTGATGTGGGGGGAGAATGACCCACCACCCACAAGATTAAAACCAGTCATAACTGAAGTTGTACTTGTGTCAAAGGACCTTGGAACACAAATTATAGTCACATGTGACATACTATACTTCAAAATAATGGAAATACCATATTCAAATCTATCTACTTGAGTAGAGTCTTACTTCCTAAATGCTATGCAGAAAGCATAAAAAAGGATTTAAAATTGTTTTGTCTCCTTTCTCTGTCTCCACGGATGACATGAGTGGTTTTTAGCAAGACAGACAAGAAACTCATTAGATGAGCAATGATTACAAAAACTATTTGCTATTTACTAGAGTAAAATCACTTGTGTAGCCTAGGCATCCAATTAGGAAGGGAGACAGGTATGGTATGTTCTCTTAACTAAAACTAGTAAAGCTATTGAAACTATTTTTGCAGACATTAGATGGACTAAGGTACTAAACACTTCCAGTTAGAAAGATAAGAGTAAGAAATTTATAGTTCAGAAATATACAGGCTCGAGCTATTGGTTTCTGCAATAACACAAGAAGGCATTGCCTAGGAACTATCCTTACTCCAAAAGGAAAGTCATCTGTGATACAAACCACTCCCTTAAAACTATGTGAAACAACAGAGCACCTACAAGAAAGCTGGGGAGGGACTTTTTACAAAGGCAGGCAGTGATAGAACAAGGGCAATGGGTTTAAACTGAAAGAGGAGAGGTTTAGATTAGATATTAGGAAGAAATTCTTCACTGTGAGGATGGTCAGACACTGGAACAGGTTGCCCAAGGAAGTTGTGGATGCCCCCTCCCTGGAAGTGTTCAAGGCCAGGTTGGATGAGGCTTTGAGCAACCTGATCTAGTGGAAGGTGTCCCTGCTGATGGCAGGGGCGTTGGAATTAGATGATCTTTAAGGTCCCTTCCAACCCAAACCATTCTGTGATTCTATGATCTTCCACCCTCTGTGTTTTTTCGTAATTAGTAGAACTCCAAGGAAAATTATATCAATGAATTTTAAAATAGCTATTAAAAATAAAATGAATGGAAGTGCTATTAGAATTCTTCAAAAGACAAATATTTGTCCTTATGTTCATTTCATTATGAACAAAGGCAGAAAATACAGCCAAATCAACATATTCTCAGCAATTTTTCAGTACTGTAGTTGTTTAAATGTAAAATCTGAAGTAATATGGTTTCAAGTGTCATTTCAACTTTTCACTCACAACAGGTTCATCAAAAGGTTTTCAAATCTCTCACGAGTCTGGCATAGTCTTACATTTAGGGTACTACAAAACTTAGTACCTCTGCATGACTTCAACTCAGAAGTAGGGCAAACTAATTGGATTCATCTCAGTTCCTCTTTTGAATATTGCAAGTCAGTCAGTTAAATAACACAAAATTCAAGAAGAGCTATTTCACACTAAATATTAGAATAAGAACTCTGCACTTTTATTCACAGAAAGACTATAGCCTTGCACAGTTCCTGTAAACAGTGGCCAGTCTGTACATTTGCTAGTGACTGTGTAAGAAGAACACTGACATTTCCCATTCTGGAGTCAAATGAAACAGATTATGGGGCAACTGGGCAGTTCACAGCATCTTCTGAGAAGAAGGGAATTCCCGAGAACAGAAGTACTGGCCAGCCTATGATAAATCTCTGCACAGGGGTATGGAATGGCTCAAGGCCTTCAGTGGTAAAATACACCAAAAAAGTGACAGGATGCGGTCACAGCTCCACCCTGTGTCTGGATAAACACATTTATAAACTTGAGTACGTCCTCCTTAAACTCATTCTGGACTGATGTTCTGCAATTAGGGATTCAGAGATGCAATATATTCATATAGAGTATAACGACTGATTACATACAAGAACCGCTTAGGCTTTGAAGCCTAACATGTCCCATCAAAACTGATTTATAAAACTCATGAAAAGTACTAGTTCAGTAAAGTATGCTACTAATTTAGTAAAGTACGCCACAAATTCTCACAAATGAGAACTGTGCATCACACAGGTGCTTAATCTTTTAAAGATCTGCTTATGGAAATATTGCAAAGTGTTCTAATGAAGTAGAAAGACACCAGTATACACTCAATCTGGCAGTAAATGGATTTTTTTTTCCCTCTCTCAATTTGTCACACCTTTTTCTTCAGAAAGATTTCATACTAAAACAGTAAGAAACTCAGGACATGCTCCAAACCACTTTAAAAATAGTAAGCAGCCTTTCCATTTTATAACTAATATTAGATCAAGATAATGCAAGGTTCAGAAAGAATCGGCACAAGGCATGAAAAAGATCAGAATAATGTACCCCAATGTGCTTTAACAAGCACTAAATGCAGAACTCTAGTGCTTCCATACAACATAGGCTATAATTCTAAAGGGGAAAAGTCACATCTGATCAAATGAAAAGTAACACACCCAGTTAAAAATCACTTCACAACTGCCTTGGGAGGACCTCGATATTAGGAGAAGGAAAACAATGAGGCAGAAAAAGACCATATGTCTGTTTCTTCCAACTGTCCTTCTTGTCATCATTGACAGACAGATCAGCTGCCTAGTAGAAAAGAGTATTGTTGCATTAAATTTCAAACTAAAGTACATGCATTTATACTAGCTGAGATAGAACTCAAAGTAAAGGAGCACATTAACTCCACAACATATTAAGCTATTCATGACCTCACAACACAGACTGCAAAGGAAATGAAATAACCAATTAATTATGCTCTGAGACTGTATCACATCAATTGCATGCGGAGGTACAAATGTGACGGAAGTTTAACCCTCTGTTAGTTCACTCACATACAAACCAGTGCTGAGTATGAAATCTGACATAAGGCTTAAATACGCATACTGAGTTTCTTGCAACTCTTATCCAGACCAGTAACAACCCATTTAACACCAAACTTACTGGAACTGGCAGTTTTACCAGCAGAACAAGGCTGGAACCAGGCAGTCACTGCTGAGATGGCTTTAGTAGTGTAAGATATGATCTTTCACGGCCACAGAAACTCTTCAGAGGTACAAGATAAATCATTACATTACTTTTGCTGATCTTGTTATTCAAGCAAAAAGAGAAAAAGAAATGTCAAGAACAAAATGCATTTGCAGAATGCAAGCATAACTTCCTTTTGCTCCATAACAACATTTACCTTACTCTGTTTTCCTCTGTATAGATTTAGTAAAAGATGTGTGCACATGTGCACAGAGTTGAGATTCCTCCCTGTCTCCGAAAAGGAATTGCCAAGGTTCTACTCTAAACAAATATATATACAAAAAAAATAAAATTAAGGAAGAACTCTACTGATTTGTACAGAAGCAAAAAGGAGGAATGTCATTCTAGTTCTGTTGAACTTGATGCAAAAGCACAGTTCAATAAAAGTGGAAACAAATCCAATGGGAAAAACAGACATTTAAGTTCTCTAACACACTTTAATTTTACCCCTAAGGTAGGACCTGACCTTCCTATCAGCAACACTCTATTGGCAATAAAATCCAATCATTTCTCCTCACCCTATTTGTTCTCACCTCCTCTTCCGATGTGGTCCTCTTTGATTAGTATTGGCAGGCCAATGTTCTACAGGCTGTCATCCTACGCAACAGGCTGCACTCCTTATTCATTCATCTCTGCCCGTCCTGTCCGACAGTTTTTCCACATCAATATTCAACATTCTAACTACCTGCAGCTGAACACTGTGAAAATCTTTTTCTCCTGATTTTTAAAAAGCACATTCGAAGCAGCTGCAAATTCTTGATTTGCTCATGTATTTCCATCTATACATTGCTCAGTTTCTTCCAGATTAAAAAAAGCTCAAAAGTTGGTGCAGTAGCTGAGATAACCAGTTCAACAGAAGTTATTACAGGCTAATCAGTCAATGATTCATTCCATTACAGCAGGTAAACAACATACATCAGAAGACAGCATAAAGCTGAACAGAAAATCTGCCACTTCTGGGTGATAGATTATGTGACAAACTATAGTTCCCCAATATTACGTCTTTGTGCAACCATTTGCACAAAGAACAAAGTACCTCCTGTGCACTTTCAGAGTCAGAACTAAAAGTGTTGAGACAAAAATGAAAGCCATTCCAAGCTTTAGGGTACACCTGTTCCCAGCTCCCCATACACATACATACCAGCCAGCACAGCATTTCAGTACAAGGATGGCAGAAAGCTCTGCCTGCGAGAGCACTGGCACCAGTTTTTGCACTCCTGAAGTGAAGCAAAAGCACTAGGTTGTTACTCTCACAATCAGTTTGGGATCACACGCCCGGCTGGACCGTACAATTAGAATTCAACCTTCTAATTTTTTGCAGCTTTAGGACATAAATATAATACTGTTGCTCAAAGAACTGTTATTTTCCCAGAGCTTACTGGCAGCAAAATCAAAGATTTTTTTTGTTGTTGTTAAATGAATAATGTTTTATTTTCCTATGAATATCATTTCCTTCCCAAACCTCACTCTGTTCTCTTTTCCAGGTCTCCAATACACTGAGTGAGGATATTATTCTTCTCTGTAGATTCCCATGACACTTTGGCAGAAATTACAGCTGTGACAGAAAAGCTTTGGATTGGACGTTTTGCTTACTGATGTGTTTAGCTTTGTGACTGGCTGCTGTTGAAAATTAAATAAAAAAAACAAGCAATATTTCTTTCATAAAGTAACAAGTGACCTTAGGGAAGCCTCTCTGGGTGGGAATGAAAAAAGAGTCCCAATTTTGATGTACAAGTTTCCGTGAGTTAAGAACTTTGGGACACTTTAGCAATTCCATTTCTTTTCACCACCCTCCACTCCTCCCCGTTTATTTTCTCTAAAATCTAAAGGTTTGTTTCTCTACAGGTTACTGCAAAATATCCAGAATACATCTGACACTCCACTCCTACCTGCAGTGTTTCAAGTGACACTACATACAAGACTGACATTATGTTAACATTCGACAATAACATTAACTGTCAGTCACATGCCTAGAACTTAAAGAGTCTTAAGGAAAGGAAAAACCTGACTGCTAAGATATCCCATTACTGAAATTCTTTGCATCAATGTAAATGAAGAATAGTTATGCATGCAGCCTTATGCTATGTGAGCAAGTGGCTTCTAGCCCAGGAACTATGTCTTAAACAAAGCCAAGGGGGCATTCAAGCTTCCTGCAATTCCACCATGGGCTGTAAGGGTGAAGCGTAATGAGGCACCATAGCACACCCAGTTGATCCCACTATGAAGAGTGGATCTTTCTTTGAGGCCTCTGGACACTATTAAGCCATCTCCAACGGCTCTGGCAGAACAGGTCTTTTTCCAAGGCCTCTGGATAGTATTATGGCTGTCTCCAACGGGTCTGGAGGCTTGCAGCTCACCAAGCCAACCACGGCAGCTACAGAAACCCTCGAGCTTCGAGGCTGAGGACCCGAGCAGATCTCCAACAGCAAAGGAAAGTGACACAGCCTCAAGGCATCGGCAGCACTGGGGAGAGAGGAGAGCTGCCCGGGATGGCGGCGACAGGGCCAGGCTGGGATGGGA
>NW_010303628.1:0-20383 GCF_000700745.2 Antrostomus carolinensis
CCGACCCCCTGCGGTACCGCGCACCGGCCGCCGGGCTGGAGAGCTCTTCCCCGGTAACTTTCGGTACCGCAGGGAAACGCCGCGTTTCCTGTGCACGGGGAGTTTGCAGAGCAGGGCTGTCTGCTGGCTGGCTTGTTTGTTTGTTTGCTTGTTGTCCTTTCTTTCCGAGGTGTGCCCGCCCGTTGCTCTGTGGTGGAGAATTTTGCTGCCAAATAAAAAGTGTAAAGAATTGCAGCCCGTGGGACGTTGTGTTGGTGCTGAAAGGGTTAAATTTTTCGTGCTAGCTTTTTCTTCCAGGACTATTAGAAATGTTCTTGTTTAACAAACCACCACGTACACCACCTGCTTTTCTATAGAAAGTGTTACAAAGTAAAGCCCCTTGAATCCAGGCTTAATGAAATAAGCAGATAATCTTTCTAGAAAGAGACTATCAAACTTCCTTAATGAGTAGTTCCACTTTATTACTGAAATGTAGGCCTGGAAGCTACCGTTTTGTGTTCAGCTAATATTCCAGATATTACTGTATGAACCTTTAAATAACTTTTTTAGTCATCTCCTCTTTCTAGTAATTCACTGTAATTTTGTGTTACGTTCTTCTGGGAGACAGGAATGAAGCCAGATTTATAACCATTTCAAAAGACCTGGAAAAAGTTGCTTCAAGTTACAACCTTAAATTGTGCATTAAAATATCGGTACTTAAATGCCGTGTATAAAATCATAAGCAGCTTTATAGCTAAAAATATACTGAATAGATTTAAATTAGAAATGTACTTTTTATTTAATAAAATAGAAGTATGAAGTTAAACGTGCAGCTTTGAAGCAGGAATCTTTAAAGTATACCAAACCTAGATATATGGTTGATCACTCTACAGCTTTGGCTGTTTGAAAGAAAGTATTACCGCACATTATTGTGCTTTTGTTTGTTTGTTTGTTTTCCCCAGACATCACATATTAACATATATACTATTTGAAAATCTTACAGAAACTTATTATAATATGCTAAGAAAGAAGCTTATAGCTATAATTGAAATATGACATATACAGAAATGTATGTTTGGAGGTAACAGAACATCAGTAATATAACCTCCAATATGGACTGTAAAAGATGTAAGAGTTGGTTTATTAGGCTGTGATTAACCACTTTTGGTGATGGGGTTACATTTAGCTGAAAATAATTATGATGCTACTAGAACTGATGTCTTCTTGTATGGAAGTGTCACTGGGGTATAATGAGATGAAGATTTTTAGTAAGCCATTACCATAAAGTGGATTAGTTTGGTTTTGTGTATGTAGTATTCTGTGTACGCAAAGTGTGAGGTAGTTTGCAGGGTCTTTTGTTTTCTGTATTCCTGGTTGTCATTTGTTTATAGAATTACTGCTTTACCGTCTCAGGAACATATTTTTTTCTTTCACACTCAGAAAGACCATTGCTTTTGCAGTGCAACTCCCTGTAAGGTCCTGTTTAAATCAGTTTGGAAAAGCGTTGAAATGTTGGTGTGTATTTGTTTGTTTTAAGCTCATTGTAATAACCAGCATATGGGAAATGCTATTCTTAGGACAATGGAGATGCATCTTAATGACTGATGACTAACGCTTTAGAGCACTAAGAAAAACAATACTCTGATTTAAGCAATGAAATTGTTAAGACTAATTTATATCTGCTTATGTGTGGAAGGTACATAATCATTTAATAATCTATTTACAAGTAAATCCATAGTTGTGGTTGCAGATTTTTTTTTTAAGATTATGAAGAAAAAAATATTAATTTGTAGAAAATTTTGTTCTTTTTATAATTTTTTTTAGACTTTGTTCTTTGGTTTTATATTCCCACTTATTATATTTAACAAAAAGTGGAAATTATTCTTTTTATTTTTTAGTAATATTGCTGGACTCTAAAGCACAACAGACAGAGTTGGAATGGATTTCCTCTCCTCCCAATGGGGTAAGTACTCCAGGCAAAAATTAAGTTCCTAAAAATGAGTAGTTATTTTACCAAAGCAATTGAAAAACTTCCTATAAACTACCCCCCCCTCATATTTCTCTTAGTAATCGTAGCAAGTGTTTATGGCTTTTTCAATTTCAGAATGGAAAGAAGCGAACCTCAGGTTACAGGGTACCAATGTGTAAGCTAATTAAAATGAAGAGCCTCTTTTGAAACTCACCTGCATTTTCTCGGTAGCTTTATGTTTTGTGGTGTAATCCTTTGTGCTGTACTGGAGAGCTCTGTGTATTTATAACATGGTATTTTAAATCCCTTTTCCCTTTAGAAACAACAGATTTACTTCTCTGTGGAAACTTTCTGAAAATATGTTTTTAATTTTCTGTATAATGAGTGATCATAAATTTGTTTACGATGTTTTCTTTGTAATTGAATAGCACAGATTGAAGTGCTCTAAAATAAAAACATTTATACTGCAGATGTGTTTGAAATGACATTCCAAACTTGAAACAGCCACAAGTCTTGAGGAGCTTGATATCTGGAACTAGGCATGAGTTATGCGGTTAAGGCCACCTCAGATTCTTACAGATTAATCTCATGGTTCTCCATTGTAAAGTACATCATTATAAAAAATGAGAAGTTTAGAAACATTGATGTTACTGTCATATTTAATATATATGTAAAGTTGAGAAATGCTGCTTTCGGTCTGAATGGAAAGTGGTATAAAACCCCTTCTTCCTCAAGCCTTGAGGAAGAACATTTTTGGAAAGATATAATGGGTATATTGTCCTTCTGCAGTTCAGTCTTGCCTTATACTCAGTCTGAGAAATCATAAATTATATGGACAGTTCTTACTCATGGAAGCAGTCTCGCTGGATCCATTGCGACTTCTTGCATGAACAAGGACTGGGGGATCAGGCCCTTAATCTTCAGCGCATTACGAAATCTGGAGCCAGAAGAGCGTGAAGTGTGAGTGGGGATATAAAAGTGTAACAAATCCTTTAAATAAGAAGAATGAAAAACTGAAAGTGTCTTTCTTTAAAAGCAAGATCGTAAAATCAATACAAGCATAAACTGGAAACGAATCTAAGGACTTCAGAAAGAATGTAATGGGAGCTCAACGCGTATGGTGGCTAATAACCTCGGCATTAGCATTTTGCACTGATTGAAGCCTTTACCAGAGGTGCTTGAAAGATTAGCTTGGTGGCAATTATGTTAGACTAACCTGTAGATAATGAAAAACATGTCAGCACATGTTACACATGTCGTCATACTTACAGATGAAAGTAGAGTCAAATTCAACAAACAGTGAAAGGCGACTTTCAAAGGTAGAAACTGATTTCAATCAGGAATTAAAAGTGAATCAAAACTAATGAGCGGATTCATGTGCATGAGAACGTTCAGAAATAGTTGCTTGTATATTAACATAGAAGTACCATTTTAATAATGTAATTGTGAAAATAAATGTTTTTCTAGTTTTAATTACTGAATTTTCTACTATGCAATAAAGACTTCAGGGGAATAAACACAGAAAAAATCTTGTTCTTGAGAGAAACTACTATATCATCACAGTATGGAATATATCAGCCAGACACTCATTAAATGCTTCATTCAACTGCAAGTGTTATATCTAACAATGATTTCAAACATTGTTAAGATAACTAAGATGCTGAAATACCGTCTATTGAAACCAATAGAACAGGCCACATTCAAGTAAAATTGCATTTGTATCACCCTATGTTGCAGCAGGACAAAGAAAAGTTGAATTTTTTTGCTGTAAAAGCTATCACAGAACTGATCACTTTAGAATGACTTTAATGAAACGTGACCTCAGATGGCACAGGTGAAAACATATCCTCAAGTGGTGATGTGGTCTTTTTTTCCCCCGCAGAGAAGCAGGTGCACCTCAAACAGACTACTTGAAATAATAGCTCTGTGATTGCAGAATTGAATCATAAGTCATATTTCCTTAATTTTTTAGGAAAATCTTATTTCAAGGCTTTGGGAAAATACAGAAAGCCAGACTTGAGCGTTTAATTCTAGGGATAACATAAAGTAGGACTTCTCATCTGAATTTAGGGTTTTGCATTGTTTTCCTTGGCTGTAGCATAGGAATCTCTCTAATACTAGCTGGTCTCATGTAGTGGGCTTTTGACTCCAAGAAGGCTCATTTATGTTGTATTCCAAAAAATGGTTTGATTTTGCTAAATGTATTTTGTTTGGTTGTTGTTTTTTTTTGTTTTGCTTTCTGTTTTTTGTTGTTATTTTTTTGTTTTGGGAGGGGGTGGGTGTGGGGATTTGTTTTGATGGAGCACTTAATATCAAAACCCGAGGAGTCAGATTCTGTTGTGTGGTGCATTAGAGTTACTTTCACTTCAAAGATGCAATACGGCATCTAACTGGAATATCTTATGGCGGAATCTGGCTCGGTGTTTTGAGAGAGGACTGCTTATACAAGATAAAAAAATAAACAAAAAACCCAAACCAGCCCAAAACAAAAAAAACCCAAAACAACCCAAACACCAAAACCCAAAACTACCTCATGTGAAATGGAGAATGTAAAAATTAGCAGAATTTTAGAGTTCATACCTTTTTTTCCTTTTTTTGACATCATTGTGGGGGTTTTTTAGGGGTTTTTCTATGTTGGGTTTTTTTTGTTGCTTGTTTTACCTTTTTTTTGGTTTTAGTTTTATTTTGTTTTTTCAGTCTGGCAGAGCCAAAAGCCTCAGTTAAGGGCACTTTTTTTTTCCTTTCCCTGTTAGTTCTAGTTCTTAGTTCTTGTAGAGGGGGAAAAAAAATCTTACTCATTCAGATCTATTAAATTTATTATAAAGATTGAATTTATTCTGTTCTGAGATTAATACAGTTCCATATACAGTCAGTTCAGTTTACTCCATGAACATTTAATAATATATTTCAATAATTTAGTACTATATACATATATAATACCGTACATAGTATGTCTATATTAACTGTAGGTCTTTGAAATGTGCTTTGATATTTACAACTTCTGTACATTTCAGCATCTGCAGCTGTGATATATTTTGTGATGATAACTTCCAGCATCAATTCAGCCACATCTGCTTTTTTCTTGGAGCAGTACACCAACATTAAAATGATCTAATTTGCTGTCAAGTAGGCTTGCAAAATCCTGTATACTGCATGGCTCCTGGTCTGGGAAAACAATGCCTTCCATGCTTGGCTACTGGTATAAGGAGTGTCAGTGGGTGCTCCATCCTGCAGAGGTGCCCAGTATGCTAGTCCCACAAAGCACTTAAGCACATGCTTACTATTAAGCTCATAAGTACTGTCATTGATCTTAAGCGTGAGCTTAAGTGCATTATTGACACAGGGCCAGAGGGCTAAGTGCCATACGGAGAAGTCATGGTTGCCTATATCATCGGGTGAGGATAGCTCAAAACCCGCCCCCTAATTTATTACAGCTGCAGTTTCTGCAGTGAATTAAATGTTGCAAGAAATGTGAAAAAGTGTTAGAGACAGATACTGTTTTGGTTACACCTGAGCAGATCCACCTGGTTGATTTCAGTGGAAGGTTTGCCATTGCTGGAGGTGCGAACTCCCACACCACCAAAGGCTGCTAAAGACCATGGGGCTGTTACAGGCTTACCAGTTTGTTATATAGTTGTTATCCTGAAGAGGGAACAACAACAAAATCCAGGCTTTGAACTAGTGAACTTTCAGTCATGTGGGTTGTTCTTAATTAAGTATGTAATCTCATGGTTTGTTTGAACTCCCAACTAAATGAAGTTGACTCCTTTTAACATGGATGCAGCCACTGAACAAAATGTGAGGTGAGGAGCTCCTGTTACCTTCTTCGGTTCGTAAGTAGAACAGAAGGTGGACTGAACAAAAAGGGAACAACCACAATGTTTTTTTGCTTTCAGATTTTAAATTCTATCTGTTTTCTCTTGCCCCCTCTGTCTATGCCACTTTCATCGTATAGGAGTGAAAATTGTACGACTCACAAGTTTCAGCACTCGGTCCCATGCTTTCTGTATAACTGAAAGTTTAACTGGAAGTTTTATGTACACAAGTTTTATGTACTGTATCACTAGGCAATTTCAGTTTCTGAGACTTCACTGATTTTAGGTTTCTCTGGAAGCGAAGCTGCCTCCCTCCTTTTGGTCTTTGCTTACCCAAAGCTGTAAAAGAGCCCACTGTGTAATCAGAACTTGGTACACTGAACAGCCTCCTCTGAAGCTTACTCTTTACACCTGTGCCCATGATATGGCAATGATTTTTAGAATTTAGTTATATGCGGGAAAGACATGAAGGGAGAAAGAGCCTGCAGCTGTATTAATATGTATTTTCTTCATTTGGGTACTTAAGAGTATTTTAACAATAACCTAGTTTTTATGAAGCTATACTGTAAAAAAGGAGGAGACTTGGGTTGTATGAAGCCTTTTAAAATACACAATAGTTACATCTGGTGGTGTACTTGTTTTGTATTGCTAACTGTTTGTTATTGTTTTAGTGGGAAGAAATTAGTGGACTGGATGAAAACTACACTCCTATACGAACATACCAGGTATGCCAGGTGATGGAATCAAACCAAAACAACTGGCTTCGGACTAACTGGATTGCAAAAAACAATGCACAAAGGATTTTTGTAGAACTGAAATTCACTCTGAGGGATTGTAACAGTCTTCCTGGAGTTCTGGGGACTTGTAAAGAAACTTTTAACTTGTATTATTATGAAACAGACTACGACACTGGCAGGAATATCCGAGAAAACCAATATGTAAAAATAGACACTATTGCAGCAGATGAAAGTTTTACCCAGGGTGATCTTGGGGAGAGAAAAATGAAACTTAACACAGAGGTGAGAGAAATTGGACCTTTGTCCAAAAAAGGATTCTATCTGGCATTTCAGGATGTAGGGGCCTGTATTGCTTTGGTCTCTGTCAAAGTCTACTACAAGAAGTGCTGGTCCATCATTGAGAACTTAGCTATTTTTCCTGACACAGTGACTGGCTCAGAGTTTTCCTCTTTAGTTGAAGTACGAGGAACTTGTGTCAGCAGTGCAGAGGAGGAGGCAGAGAACTCGCCGAAGATGCACTGCAGCGCAGAGGGAGAGTGGTTAGTGCCTATTGGAAAATGTATCTGCAAAGCGGGATACCAACAAAAAGGAGACACCTGTGAACGTAAGTAAACATTCAGCTTGTTGTAATATGTACATTATAGATCATTTTCTACCAGCTTTCCCCCTCCCACCTCCCCCCCTGCCCCGAGAAACACGTAATCAGTCTGCTTTTAAAGTTTTTGAATCCTCAGTCTGTAAACTTCACACTGGGTAATCCAAAGCAGTCACCTCTTCTGGACAGGGCGATCAGCAGTTGCATACTGCATTTTAAAATTTAAACAAGAAAATTTAAAATTACATGAAGTATAAATATAGATTCAAGATTAACATTTTAAATCGATTAAGATTATGTTCCTTGTACCTCTTGAGGAGCAAGTCATACCTATCCCAGAGCACTGTATTATGAGTAGTTAAACAATTTGTTCTTTCACATGGTCTGTGACAGAATTACAAGGAAACTAAAACTGAGGAAGAATGAGGTGTGGTTAGAAATACGGAGAATACACAAACAATAAAAACCGAGTTAGATGTTTGTATCGTAGGTGTGTACAAATTCAGACAAAATAGTATAATTTTAAATCTTTCAAATAGAATATTAAGTTTCCAGACTAAAGTATGTTTTCCTTTCTACAATACTTTTTTGCATAGAACTAACTCTAAACTTTTGGCTTCTTAGGGTATCATGGTGATTATGATTGCTATAAAATACTAGCAAATCAGAGACTACTAAGTTCTTTTTTCTAGTTCAGACTGGTTCAGTTACCCATATTCTTAGAATAATACTCGCCCTTAGCATTGCTATCACTGGGGCTACGTGTGTAAGATGCTTCTGCTTAGCATGAGAAAAGATATTTCATTGTCTTTGCTTACAGTAAAAGCAAGAGAATAGTTTTTTTAAAGACAAGTATTTTCATTTAACACAAGATTTATCAGTTTTATCATAAGATGACACAAGGACTTATATATCACCATATTTGTACCATAAGATAGGCAGACATTTGTTGGTGAGAAATGTTGTAAGTCAAAAACTGGAAAAAACCCCACAAATCTGTGAAGAGGAGAAATCTACAGAATCTGAAAAACAAAGCTGGCAGCAGACACAGAGTCTGGGATGTCTGTGTGAGGACTTCAAAATCCTCTGCAGAGGATTATGAGCACTCTAAAAGAAAAATAAATGTATCTCATTATTAATAATTTGTCCTCAGGGGAAAAAAAAAAATGATGGTGTTCTTGACGAGTTCTTACAAGGAAATTTGGTACAAGGTGAAGTGAGTGGAGTTGATCTGATGCCTTTGTAGCCTTGTACAAATCTTTCATTGTTCTGTGGGGAAGGGATGAGGGCTCATACACTGTGGAGAGTGATCTCATTAGTAGTAATTGTAACATGAAAAACCGCTCCCGCAAAACCGTTCAGCAGACTGTATTAAAGCTCTGTTAAAACTATTAAGCACTGTTTTGAGATTTTTGAATGTTGTTTTTGGAGCAACTGACTTTTTTCCTTTTCTTAGTTAACTTGCTCTTGATTACAGACCTAGTCATGGTTGATGTAATTAATATACTAATTTGATTTGACTTTCAGTAAAGGAGAGGAAGTACCCAAAAAAGAAAGCAGTGTATTTTGGGAAGTGGATGGGGGACAGAAGCTGAGTGAGCAGCGGTGAGGTGGATAGAGTATAAATTGGTGTTTAGTAACTGGAATTCAAGTAACCTGTTTATTAAACAGGCTTCTTAATTTCTAACCATGCTGATGTTGACAAAAGAATTAAATAATAACTTGTACTTGAGTATAGTAGCGCGCTCATTTGCAAGAACATTTCCCATTTTTGGCTCACTTCCAAAGCAATCACTAAGAGACTACACTACTCTGGAAATGGTCCAGAGGATCATTTATGGTATTTTTCCTCTTTTCTTTCAGTGATCCTGTTAAGAGTTTCAAAACAAACTCTGGCTCCATATTGAGGCAAGTTAGTGTATGAGAGGGAAAAGGTGGGAGGCAGGCGCTTGCCGAACGCACGCCTCGTCAGACCGATCTGGGTGACTGTGGTGCTGCACAATGGTAATTGCCATCTGCGATAGTTGTTAGCCGTGTCTGTCCTCGAGGATGTTATTAAGTATGATCAACTATGTAGTGACCGATAATACAGCTGGCACACTGATACCGCGTCTGTTTTTTGTGACAGATATTGAGAGAAACTTATCTGAACATTGACACTAATGCAACTAGCTATCTGTTACTGTCAAGCTGTGTAACAGATCAAGCAGAAGCAAGTTGGCGTGTGCTTCCTTAACCCAGAGCTTTTATAGCCCTGTCTGAGGGCTCACTTCTGCAAATACTTTGTACCTGGCATGCTGCATGACTTCTTTGGGACTGCTCGTGGCAGAAAGCATTGTGCTCTGTCAGGATGGGCAGAACTCTGTGATTCCTCTCTCACACTTGCTATAGCTCAGCTGAATTAACTTAACATAATAGGAAGGTCTTTTAAAGATACAGAATAATACCTTATCTGGCTGTGTTGTAGCAAAGGTAGGAGTAGATGGCCACATTGTAGTTCCAAATAGCTCTTCAGCCTGTTACTCAGTAGGGATTTTCATTTCTGTGATGCTGGCTTGATTGGCTGGCTGGGATTGAAGAATATGTTCCTTTTGCATACAGCTTCTCTTCTGTATATGAAATTTATTGAGTACAAATATTAAAACAATTGAATTTTGTTTTCTATATAACTTGGCACTGGATGTGTTGCCAGAAGATTTTCTTGTTGCATGAATGTAAGTAACTGTTAATGCTGGAAAGGATAAGGAAGAAAACAATCATGAGTGGTGAAACACATAACCTGGAAACTGAGCTTCCATGTGTTCCTCTTTCAGTGCTTGATCTTCCAAGCAGAATTCATCTTTTTTTCTGATATACACTGATTACTTCTCACTATAAGTGTGGCAAGGAGTCCGTGCCACCTCAGTGATCTGTCATGGTAACACACATACAAAAGAGAGACAAATACCAGAGAGTTCGTGGTTGTCAGTTAAAGCAAAATCTTAAAGCTGGGTGAAGCAAACATGAGAAAACTAGATAAGCCTTGGAACTTTTAATTGGAGGTTCTTTTGCTTACATGCAAGGACACTATCTCCTCATCGTTGATCATATGTCTGCTGGTGTGTGGCACTAGGCTTAGGTGTGGAAATTGTACGTTTTAAAGGATTATCTGGAAAGGTACCTAGCAAAGGTACCAGAAAGGTACCCGCCCAAAAAAACCCACAACAAAACCAACCAAAACCCAAAACAACAACCAAAAAACCCCACCCCAAACCAAACAAAAAACTAAACCACAACACCAAAAAACCAACCACAAAAACCCAATAAAATTCTCACTAACTGCAGTGGACTCCAAATTGGTCTAACTTCAATTTTTTATTTTTGTTTTTAACTGGAGTCCAGTCAATGTATTGTGCATGTAAGGACCACACTGTGATCAGTGATTAGTGTTTGAAGGTGAAAATAATTCTTTGAGACCTTCTAGTGTAATGTATTTTCCATCTGTTTATGTTACTTGGAGGTGGTGAGGGAGCGAATTAAATTTATTCAGTCAGAGCAGTAGAGTGATATTTCAGAAGGTAGGAAGCATCTCTTAATATGACTGAACTGAGAAATAACATAGATGATTTGTCACCGAGTCAAAAAATTCAGATTTCTAGGGAAATCCAAATGGGTGCATTTTACTGTTAAAACATTTTATAATACCATATGCATTAACAGTTGGTTTATTGGCCCCCAAATGGGGAGGGGATTATAGCTATTTCTACATTTTGTCTTGGTGAGGTAAAAAGGGAGCTACAGACTTTTCTTTCCAAACTTTGTCATGTGCTGTACACTGTGCCAGACGGCAGGCTGCATCTGTTCCTTCTTTTTCTTCCTCTTGAGAAAAACTTTTATCTCTTGACTTCATGAAAACTTACTTGATAACAGATCCAGAAGCTGAATTTGCCTTATGCTTGGCATATTTGTCATAAAGTATGTATAATCGTGATTTTTTGTTGTTGTTGTTGTTGTTTGTTTGTTTCATTTTTCTGGTTTTGTTTTTTAGTATTACTCCACTTACGAGATGATATGTCACAATTTTACTAGGAGAGGGCAATGAATTAAAGAGGAAATATGAATAAGTTGTCATTAAAAAAAATGTTACCGTGCTTCTAAAAAGCCCAAGTTGCACATAGTGTGAATTGGATGTAGAGTTTAGCCCAGGTAGTGTCCCCCAAAAGCTGTGGTTGACATGCAGCTTGAGTAACCTATGTTGACATTCCTGCATTTTCAGCTTGAAAATGTTTTGCATTGTGAAGGGGAAAAATGGTAGAAAACTTTCTCCATAGCATTTATATCATCAAGAATCTAAATGTTTCCTTTTTTGAAGAAGAGTTACCTTTCTTCCAAAATTACTCTAGGGAAGAGAATGTAATCATTCTCAGGAAATTGAACCAGACCAGAGAATGAGGATATTTCTGAATCATTTTCTCTGAAGCCCATGGAAGTTCAACAGGAGAGTGTCTACCTCCTTTCCTTTTTATCCTCTAACATATGAAATAATTTTTCTGTCCCTTTTTAAAGAAAGGTCAATCTGATCTGATATTAGATCCCAGATACATCTGCATAGGTACTGTTGGATTTAAAAAAAAAAAAAAAAAAAAAAGGTATCTTTCGAGAGGAACCTAGCAGGATTCAGAAAAATCTACCAGATACTTTTAAGGTGAAAGTAAGACCTTGTAGCTAGATGCTCCAAAATACTGAAAATGTTTCTACTATGAAATGCAGAGTTGTGATTTCTGCTTCCAGCCCCCTTTGGAGTTTCTAAAAAGTTGAAAGTCTTTGCTTTCTTTCACCTTGGAGTCTTCTGACTGCTGTTCTTGTCAGACAGATGTGGTAGAAAGATATATTTTCTTGCTGTATCTCTATTTCAGAACAGTCTAGTATTCATAAAGAGGATGATTTTTGAAAATTTGTCAGTCTCCTTGTGTCATTCAGGTTTCTTTGACCTATTTTGTTCATGTCCTTCAGCCTTTTGGATGTGTTAACACAGAGAATAGGAGGGGAGAGGAGCTATGCCTACTGTTAAACACATCCTCCTTGAAGAGTGGTTTCCAGATTAAGTCATAGAAAATGGCTTGTGTTCTCAGTGGTCAGGGCTAGCCATCACCAGAAGAAACTGATGCCTTCATAGAACTTTTTCCCGGTCTCTTCTGTGTTGCCTTTTGGCCATAAGACACAGTTATTTTTTTGTAGTGTTCCTTTGCCTGAAGTGTCTGAATTAGTTTGATTAGTATGATTATAGGCTGTCATAGTTTTGGTGATACAGCATCCTCTCTCAAGTGTGGCATAAAGATGTGAGAAGTAAGGTGATGTTAAGTTGAAGTGGTCAAATGGTGGAGGCAGTTGAAACTGGCTAGTTCTCATCCATAATGCCTTCAGAGTGATCCCTAAAATGAATTAACTGCAGAGCTACTGGCAGGTTTAGTTTACAATGAACTAGTTGTTTTGCTCCATAAGGGCTGACAGGAGTGAAGTAGCACATGCATGTGGGCAATCAGGAGCCCAGATCCTGGAAGTGAAATTGTTGGATAATGTAGTTGAACGTAGAGCTCTCTCCCTTCTTCAGCCTCTATTCTTCCCTGCCTCACCCGCTGTTACTCTTTCCAGGAATTAATTATAATTTTGCATTTTGCTAGAACTTTGCTGTGTATCAGTTCCTTAAACTAAATTTGTGTACTTTTTTTTTTTTTTTTGTTAGATTCAGTGCTGCGCACAAATTCTGAAATCAAAACAAAGCTAGCAATGGAAGCTGTCTTTTTTTGGGTCTGGGATGCCACTGCTGAATTAGCTACAGTTGCTCAACAGCTGGGCCATTAACTCCTTAGCCGTAAAACCTCTCTTCTGTTTGTTCTAAATGAAGCTTTAGTTGGTATTTAGAAATGGAGTCTCTGAAACAAACTTTCTGCCTAGAAATCTTTTGTGAAAGGTGCAATAGGCATGTAATAGCTTTGTTATCATTTTCTAAGTAGAAAAGATTTTCCTAGATGAAAAAGCAACTGGCTTGCTTGGAAATTCTGTTTTCTGGGTGGTTTTTGTTTGGTTGGTTTTGTTTTTTTGTTGTTGTTTTTGGTTTTTTTGGTCCAGGGATACTGTTAGCCTCTGAGAATTAAGCCACTAAAAATAAATTTAAGTATTCTTTCATTTCTGAGTACAAATGGGAGAAGGAATTAAATATGACCGTTAGCTTTTTAAGAAAAAAAACAAAACAAAACAAAAAAACAACCCCTCCAACCAGAAAACAAGGTTTCAGGAACTGGAAAAAGGACAGTTAGTAGTTTACAGAGAAACTGAAAGTATACATTGTTTAATGGAAAATCTGATCACAGAATAGAGAAGAACATGTTAATAAGTGTTTAACTAATTTATGTATCTGTAAGATATCTATTATACGGTTGGTGAAATGCTGCTCAAAGTTGTTCAAGCAAGCTGCAGTTCAAAGTATAAATTGATCTCTGGAAACAAAGAGCCTTAAGCAAAGGAGTGAAGTGGAAGTTCTTATTTGAGAAGTGGGACAACCATACAGAGATCCATGTTTGGTACTGAAGGTGAAAGAAAATAAAAATTAAGTGAGCAAAATGTTTGTTTAACTAAATTAGCTTTTGAATTTTACTGCATCCCAAACTTCCTGTTATCATGAAAATATTTGCCCCCCATCCCCTAACAGTTCATATATATTAAGCAGTATTAAATCTTTAAGAATATCTTTCTGTTTTTACTTGGGAAACTGTAGAGATAGTTTTCTGTTTATGTGGATTTTGAGTTAGTATCATGGTTATTACCACTTGAACTATGATGGAAAAATTAATTGTTGTTTCTCGACTTTTCAGCGTTAAATCTCGGAGTTTTCTCTGTACTGTGAAAGCTGTCTGCAATGCTAATTTAGTTATTTAAAACAATGAGGTGTACACAGCTTGTGGATTAACAATTTTTGAATTGAAAACAAGTAAAATATTTTCCAATTAATATCTACAAAGAGAAAATGGATCTTTCAAAGTGCACATAAGACATTTACTTGTTTTACATCATTGTGTTGTTGTTTTTCCCTCTCTGGATATACTATAAATACTACTTGGTTAATAAAAATTTAAGGCTGGAACCAAGTTAAGAATAAAGCAGTTTATAAGGGTTTTCTTTAAAAGAATTAGAAAAGTATGTTTAGGAAGCTTATTAAAAGCCAAACATGGTTGACATGACAGGAAAAATACATAAATGATTTCTACGGTAAGCCTTCACAGAATGTTGTGGCATCAAGCAGGAAAAAAAAAAAAAAAGAAAAGAAAAAAGGCAGATTCACTGTTTAATTCAGCATTATCCATCTTTAATTTCATAAAAACTAACCTCTCTTTACAGGGTGATGTATCTGATTTCTTCTATAACCTTGCATTATTGAGAAAACAGTAGAAATAATAACAAATATAGTTAAGACATTTTTATGAACAATCATATCCTTGCTTAGAAAAGGCTTTGTCCCTGCATACATCCTGATCTTTGTGTTGCCTGTATCTGTCCCAGCGAGTTCTCTTGTCCGTAATATTAATGAACAATATATGTTATTTGTGAAAGTGAATAGTATTCTAGTTAATAGTTCACAGCAGATACTTTCTTTTCTGTGGGAATCTTGTTTCTCAGACACATCAGCAGTTTGTCTGATGAAGGAGTATTCTTGTGTACTTTTTCATTAATGACTGTTCCTGCCTTCATCAAATCTCCCTAATAAACATGCCAACATACCAGAGAGCGAGTGTTTAGTATTTAACACTTTGTTCCTTACTTCTATTTTTCTCTATTATGATGAGATTTTCCTTTTAGGAAAAAATATCTTTTAGAACTATATGCATTTTAGGATATCTTGCTCAATATTAAGCTAATTTATAGGTATAATTCAGAGTAGCAAAGGCAACCAAGTAAAAAAACTTGTGTAAGATAAGAATAGGGCTCAATTATTATACTTCTAGAGTCCTGATCCTGTCAATGCATGTACCTGTATAGCTTTATTTAGCAGGGTGGCCCTGCTGCCCATCCTGAGAAGTGTAAAGTTGCTCACATCTGTAGGAAACATTAGGATTTTTTACCAAAGGTAAATTGATACTTTAACTTCTTATTTTTTATGTTTTTTATTAGTTACATGTGACTCTTGTCAAGACATGGCTCTCCTACAATAATAATCTCGAGCATTTTAGTAATAAAAGTCTAATTAACAGTAATTATTAGTATTTTCTAACACCTGACATACCTTAAATGTGTGTGATTGATGGATAGAAAGGAAGTACCTGATTAAGAAATAAAATTCCTGTTATTATTTTGCAATGTATTTAATATACATAAATGCAAAGATTATTTCTTGCTATAATTGTGAAATAAGTTAAGGGTTCAGTTTTGAGAAGCTCTGGTGCAAGTCTAGAGTCCTGGCTTGCTTGTTGGCTTCTGATTTTTTCGTTTTGGAAAAAAAAATAAAAATTCTGACAGTATGTATTACCATAAGTAAACATGCTGTAGAAAGTGTAAAAACAGGTCTCCTACTTTTCAGTAAACAAGTTATGACTATTTTAAGGGAGTAATGCCTAACTCAGAAAACTGTCTGAGGCATCATCTTTAGAACTTAATGACAAAAATTTTGTTAACTCAATATGTAACATCATGTGTTAGTATTTTCTTACTGAGGAAAGTGATGAAGTTTTAAGTAACTGTAAGCATATACATAAACTTACAGCTTTTACATTGATGAAACATATTTAAATGCATGTTTGATTATATATGCTTTTCTGAATTGCAGGTATTTGCCGGTATAAATGTGTACAGAAGCGGAAAAGGACTCAAAAATGCCACTAATGGTACATGAGATATATAATCTCTAGCATGATTAGTGGCTTTAACTTGTTATTTTTCTTTCCTTACACTTAGCAAATATGAAATATCACGCAGCCTAGATGACTGGTGTTCATTTTTCCAGTAGATTGAACATAGTGGATTGAACTAGAGCAGCCTTTGAAAGTGCTACTTGGAGATCTTCTAGCAGCTTACTAATATGGTGGCCTCATGTTGCTATCCGCATGTGACCTACTGTATGTTCCCTTCACCTTACTGGATATGTCCTCATGGTGTGACTAAATTTCAAGTGTCCTCTGACACTTCATAGGGCTTATTTTTCTCAAATGACCATATATATGCTTTTGTTCTAGTCTTATGAGCATATTTCTCTATAGAAAGTCTAGCCCGCTGTGTAGGAGAGGAGCAGAATGTCAGGGTTCTCCATTGACTTCTGATGAACTATCAAGGAAAAATTTAGAAGCTGTTTAGCGGTTTAAGTTAGTACTGCCTGTGTCCTCCAACCCTGCAGATCCCTCAGTTTCTCAGCTTACTAGCTAGTATTCATTTATGAGTAGTAAACATAGTATTCTTTGAACTTTCTCAAGTTACCATCTTTTCTTACACTAAACTATTGTATGAGTAGATTTTGAGAACAAATGATGTATTTAATGAATGTCTGTGTGTTGCCTGTTTGAATCAATCCATTTGTGTCCACAGAGGGATATAGTTGGTGTTGAGAATCTCATTAAATTTCTAATTTAAAATCTTAGAGCCCTTGCTTACCTGCCATGAAAATACTCGAAGAATGTTGGCAATTGAGATTCTCTAAGTAAATTTTATTGTATTCGTAAAAGTTTGGCAGTTTGTGTGCCAAACATCTCAGCTCTGTGGATGCTGGAACAAATTACATGTTCAAAAATTTGTCTGTGGAACATGGTCTGAGTGGGCAACATGTGGCTGTGATCACTGATCATATTTACATGATCTCATTCAACTCAAGTTTTCCAGACTTAGGTCGATTATTTTTCTTGCTGAGGAGAATTTGAACTCTGATCTCTTGTTTCAAATAGGGCATGCCTTTAACCAGCATGCAGTCACTGTTAGAAGGTTTTATTAGCCCCTGCTGAAACTTGCTCTTCCCATAGTCTAGCAGTTAGAACTATTTATATGGAGTGATGGGTTCCAGTCTCCTAGGTTCTGAGCTTTCGTATATATATATATATATATACACACACACGCACACACCTGTAAAATATAAAACATTTCATCTGGGGTATTTGAGCTCTTTTTTTTTTCAAAATATTAACCTATTTTTGTCTTGATCAATTTATTTGCACTATATATATGTATATATTTCTGAGGTGAATTATAGGACTGGAGGAAACACTCTACTGATTTTTCATTTGTTTATAAGAGTGATTTGTAAGCAAAAGAAGACATACTGTTTTTTTCTTGTTTCTGTTAGACTGTGTAGTTTTGAAGTCTAAAAATATCAAATAAGAAAATATAATTCGAAAAAGATTGCATGAAATGGATTTTTTAAAGATCATTGGTATTTCTTTTTTAATTGCTGCATAGAGGTAATTTTGGAATGTGACCGGAATCCTACTGAGGAGAAGGTATTCTTACTTGATTTTGTTGTGTTGGATAGGGCCCATGATATCATCTCTTAGTTGAAATCAAACACTGAATCTTGGATGTTTGATTTCTCATGTTTCAAAATGCCAACATATTTTTTCTTGATCAATTTATTTGCACAGTAAATAAATTAGATAACTCCATTTTAATTTTTGCCCAACTTATTGAAAAGTTTTGCTCTGTTCCAGTAGCTCTTAAGTAAAAAAATAACATTCATTATTTCCTTTCTTGAATATATTATAATTGTGGCATTGTTTTGTACTGATTGTGTAAGGACAATATGTTTATACCGACAAATAGACAACTTCCAAAACGTGGGGAGTTTTATTGACATTACCTAGAAAAAAAGTACTTGTCTCCTCAGATGATACCTGAAGGAAATGGACATTGTTTTAACTGTTAGCAAATCCCAAGGCACCACATTGTCACCTAATTATCTCACCTATGGAAGTCTCAACCAGATTTAATCTGCAACCTGCTGCTGGGAAATGTGAAAGTATGATGTGCTTAAAATCATAAGCAGTGTTGAAAACCATGGCCCCCAGTGCAGATTGAATAGCATATTCAATCTGTGACTGTCTCTTCTGTTCACTTTCACTTATCATTAGTTGCATATCACTTGATTTTCTGATTAAAAGAGGCAATTCTTTGTCTTTACAATGTGTATGCTTGACTGTCTGCTTTAGTTTGTCAGTTGAAATAAGTCTCTGTTTGACCTATTATTAAAAAAGTCTTGCCAGTGGAATTGCTAGTGATCAATTCCAGTAAACAAGGGAGAGAAATAACATCTTTTTGAAACACACTTTTTCTTTTTCCTCTGTGAGTACGACAGAGGAGGAGACAATGACATGCCTACTTTTGATCTTTTATCTTAAAGATTTGTCATATGTAGAGCTATACAGTCACTGTATTGTGTATTATTGTTGTAAAAATAACGTATCTGGGAACATAAGATTAAAAATTGCATGACACAAGTAGAGATGAGTGTTTTTTAGAAAATAAAGCACATGTTTATAGTACAAATGATGTATAGTCTTTAGATGAGGAATTTTATTTCTCTCCTTAATACAAGGACTAAATGAAAATACAATCCCTGTTCTCACAGAACAAACACCGTTTTTAAAATTCCATCATTTAAAGACATTTTATGTATTTAAGCAGTGACAAGGGTATTCATTATTAATTAACATTCAGGAGATAACTGACTGCCAGTTGCCAGTCAAACTGGAGCTTGGAAGAATGTTGACATTGATTGATGGACATGTTTTGGGACTATGCACAAACTGCTGCTCAGGTCATCTGAACACATAAAAACACTACAGATCAGCTCCAGTACACAAAAAGATCTTTTGTTTAGATTGTCCTTCTTTCTAAAGGGAGGATATCCTTCTATGTATCCTAGATTAACTTGATTTGTAAGTTAAACCTTAGCTTTCTAGCACTATGATCATCAGCCAAGAAGAGTAAAATTTGATATGGTAAATCAAATAATGTCATTGTAACTGTTAACTGGGTAATGTCATTGTGATGTTTCTGGCTGTGAGTGGCTGAGGTGCTTAAGCATTGAGGTTGAAACAATATTTTTGGATATTGCTTTATAAAGTGCTATACATATTACATTAGTATATATTAAGTAAATATCTTCTTTAGGTGGAAGAAAATCCCCTAAAGAGGCTTTTCAGTCTTGCAATCTCTACAATCTCTTCAGAAATGAGTTTTAAGTACCTGCAGTCATACCAATTGTCTCCTGTTCCCTGAGTCAGTATTGCATTTATGCTCAGTGAAATGAAGACCCAGCTTGCGTCACCCTCACACCTCCTTTTCAAGGATGATATAACAAGCCCTTTGCGTGTCACATCCAAATTACACTTGCCCTATGCTGGGTAGCCTATGCCCCATGGGAACAGTGGCTCAGCTCCTCTTGCTTCGTATGATGGGTACCTGGTTGTACAACAGTAGTAGTAGTTAGCTAAAAAACACAAGGTGGTGGTTTGTGGACAGTAGAGCCCGTATATAGAGATGTATAGGTGAACAGTGTGATTATCTTCAGGATATGATAAGCACCTGCTTTACAGCTACTTATTTCTCATAATTTTTCTTCATTTTGATTTTCAGAATATGCTTACAAATAGTTAACGAAAAGAGATGGAGGACTGTTCATTAAGGAAATGGAAAAGGAGAAGTTCTGACTGGAGCCCTTTTACTGTGACTATTCATGGGAGAAACTGTGCTATGTTACCTGTCTCCGTAGGTTAACAAACGGATCTGTCTTGTCCTCTTTAAAATCCCCATAGCTCTCTACTTGGAGAGACACTATGGTTCCACCTAGTCCAGATGGAAGTAGTGTACTGCTGGGGATCCCTTGCCAATCTCCATCCCTGACAGTGGTTTCTGAAGCATATTGGGGAAATCTGTTGAGAGCTGTCATCTTTTCATACTTACATGCCAATTCTTCCTCTCCTTGTTCCTTCCCAGTACCTGCAACTGGAGTTTCTTAAAACTCCCTCTGGGGCTGGCAGGGCCTGCCGGAAAGGCAGAGCTCCCTACTTTTACCCAGTGGAAAAGGGGACCACAAACACTTTTGTTGCAAAACTGCTTATTTTCCCTTGGGTAAAATCTTGCTTGCTTTATTCTTTAAAAAAAAAAAAAAAAAAAAAAATTAGCCCCTTGGGACTACTTGTGAGAGTAAGAAAAACAGGAATTGGCCCCATGTCGTAACTATTTGTTATTAGCACAAAGAGCAGGGGTCCAATCTTGCAGCCTTTGCTAAAAGTAGTTCGCTTAAAAGGAATTACTACAATTCCCTACCAGTAATGTA
>NW_010303628.1:20409-20725 GCF_000700745.2 Antrostomus carolinensis
AATCTTGGTGTACAATCGCGTTATTTTATATTGTGGTAGGCTGTATGCAATAAACATCTCATTCCAAGATATATATGTATTGCTGTATTTTCAAAAATCACTTCAGCTACTTTCACGGATATTTTTTCATAGTATATCTTTTCATTTTATGGCTGAATTATGACTGGGTTTTCTTTTCTACTGTTTTTACGACTGAGGTAAACTTCCTTTTTGATAGTGGTTAGTTTGAAAATGGTGCCCTTTTTCTCTCTCCCCTAGCAGAAAATGTTTGCCTTTTTACTTGACGACCCCCAACTCCCTCCTCCTCCTCCTCCCC
>NW_010303629.1:0-558 GCF_000700745.2 Antrostomus carolinensis
GTGATTTTTTCCAGGTCTTGGCCAGATTTTGCCATTTCTCAGCCCAGCCGGCTGTCCCGCCCGAGGGGTCAGGAATAGGGACCTGCCGTGCTGTTTGGGGGATTTTTTGGTAGGACCTTAATGTCCCCGTGTCAAATGTGAGTAAAATCAGACTTTGGATTTAAAATTATCAAGGGGAAGGGGAAAGGAGGTTGCCCTGGTAGATAAACCCTCGTCTGGCACGTGAACATCTGGGCAATGAGCTGAGCAGCCTTTTCCCCCCAGACCCCTGTCCCTGTTAATGCCACCCCAGAGTCCAGGGCAAAATGTAACTGCTGGTGGTCACCAGCCTGTGCCGGGCTGCAGCCCAGAGCCACCTCTGCCTGGTGGGCTGAAGGGGGGAATCCTGCCCGGGGGCTGCTTGGCCAGGTGAAGGAGGGAGCCGGGCTCTGGGAGACACGGGGTGTCCTCCATCACCAGGTCCTGGTTTTGCTCCGCGCTCACCAGCTTGGTTTGTCCTGGTTTGGCCCACACGGAGCTGGTGGGGCCGGGCTGTGCCAGGCTGGGCTGCGCTCAGGG
>NW_010303629.1:592-1628 GCF_000700745.2 Antrostomus carolinensis
TTGGCTGCGCAGCAGCCACCTCCCTCAGGAACGTTTCTCAGGATGGAGCAGGAGGATTCCCCCCGTGCAGGGACGAGAGAAGGAATTTGTCTCTCGGGGCCAGAGCTGCCTCAACGCTCTCCTGCCTGCCTGGATCATGGTGGGGACCAGGGGTGCTTGGCTTTGCTTAGGGACAGCTCAGAGAAGCCCACACACCTAAATCCAAAGCAAGAGCTGTTCTGAGACCCGTCCCTGCTGGTCTCTTACCGCTTACGTGAAGCACCAAGTGGCTGCAGTTTCCATTGGGGAGAACGTCTGCGCCGTATCCACTGGCACTCGAAGAGCTGGGAACCAGCACCCTGCAGCTCCTCCTTCCCTCCTCCCCAGCAAAGACAGCAGACTGTGCTCAGAAATAGACCTTTAATGAACTATACAAAAACCAGCCCGGCCGTTCCTCCTCCCCGCCAGCTCCCGCGGGCTCAGCAGCAGAAGCGCAAGACTTTGCGGAAGAAGTTCCTGAACTCCGTGTTGAAAATGGTATAAATGATGGGGTTGAGAGCACTGTTGACGTAACCCAGCCAAGTGACAGTGCTGGTGACTTGAGTGGGAATGGTGCAGGACTTGCAGAGAGCCCTGGTAATGTGGACCACAAAAAAAGGTGTCCAGCAGAAGAGGAAAGCACCTGCCAGGAGGACAGTAAAGAGAGAAAGTGACGTGAATGTTCGGAAGGGTTTGATTTAACAAAGGGCCTGGGCCCAGCAAGAGTGGAGACAGCTCAGAGGGCCTGGGGGAGAAGCAGCGGATGTGCTGACGTGTAGAGCTGGGCTCAGGCCCAGACAGAAGATTCAGGATGTGGTGTCTTTCTCGTCCTACAGGTTGGTGAAAACTCTAAGTTATGTATCGTTTTGGATTCGCATTTCAGACAGCAGCAGTCACGGGTTTCCCTGGAGGAAAGGGCTGGTATAAACGCTGTGTGTACAGTCCTTCCCAAGGGTGGTGGTTGTTGGTGCTACTCTGGCTCGAAGGGACAGGGAGATGTTGGGTGGATAAATGAGAG
>NW_010303630.1:0-815 GCF_000700745.2 Antrostomus carolinensis
TAATAATAAATTGGAAAAGTGGGTAGAAATATGCTTTTAAAATTTGTATAAATTGTTTTAATTTTCAGAATCTTGTTACCTAAGAGGAACTGTGGTAAAGTTTTTGTGTGTGTGTTCATATGCATTTTGTGAATCCTTATCTCACCTAATAATTAGTTTTGTAAAACTTAGATGCTCACAACTGGGCTAATCATCCTTTGGAGTCTGTGTACCTGAACAACCTAGGACACAAATCATCTCTTCTTAAAGTAAATGTCTAGTATAGGTCTGATGAATCACACTGTACAGAAGTATGTTTTTCTTCAGTAATTATAAAAGGCTTCTAGCTCCCCTGTACCTAACTAAACTGTAGTCACTTAAAGTCAGACGAGACTGATCCAAGGCATAATGTCTAAATATAATTTTTTGCCTGTTGCATGATAAGAACTTCCAGTATTTACAAGGGAAGTAGGGGAAGTTTTTGTGAAGTTAATCCTACACTCATTAGTGATCAACATTTCTAATTAATCACCTGACTTTTTTTACAGTAGTTGAGAGGTTCAGAATTGATTGTCTAGAAGTGTGTACTTTTGGGCTGGAACCAAACATCATCTCTTTCTACCTCCATTGAGAAGCTTCTAAAAATGAGGGTGGGAAGGAGGATAAGGGAGGTTTACCATAATGCAACTAAAGACCTTACTTTAGATGTAGATAGCAGTACCAATCAAGTTATGACTATAATATTGAGTTCTATTTTTCTACTAAGAAAGGAAGATGTGTACGAACTATCATCACAGTAACTCGTAACATAGAATGTTGTGAGTTGGAAAGGACCC
>NW_010303631.1:0-1708 GCF_000700745.2 Antrostomus carolinensis
CCTGGCAGTGAACTGGGTTGTTAAACCCACGTTGGAGGGATTTGGTTTGGTTTTGGAAGGAGTTTCGAGCAAGGGCAGGTTGTTTCCGTCTGAAACCGTGTGTGAGAACAGGAGGGCAGGATGAGCAGGGCTCTGGGGAAGCTCGGCTTTGCAGTCGCGGTAGTCGGCGACAGGAGTGTTAGGAAAAAGGAAAATGTTTGAATTTCAGCCGTTTCTCTGTGGGTTTCCCTCTTGTCCAAGCACGGATCCTTGGCTCTGGTCCTCAGCGAGAGCCCCCTCCCGCCCGCCGAGAGCTCCTTCCTCGGGGTGCAGGGGAAAGAGGGGGGCTCTTTGCTTTCAGCAAAGGAGATCGATTCCTCTTTTCCAGGGGTGAAATTTCGATTTCACGTTTCAGTGCTGATGGAGAAAGAGGGGGGAAAAAAAAAAAAAATCACTTAAAAAAAGAACGTGAAGAATTAGTTTTGCCAATTTTTCTGGGGAGGAGGAAAAAAAGTCACCCTTGTGAACTTGTGAATCTGGGAGATATTTGGGGGTCTTTGCCACCAAAAATACTTCTTGGACTGCTGCTTTGTCACTTTTAATTTGGTCCGAGCCTTTAGAGGCATGAATGTAAGCTGAAGGACAGCAGAACTGAGGGAACGAGCCTGCTCCCTTCCCTGGCTCCCGACAGATTGTTCTGCGGCTGGAGGGTGCGCTGGGAAGGGGACACTGCAAAATACTCTCCCCAATCCAACTGGCTTCTGTGTGTGCCCCTCGGTCTGTGAATAGACCTGGGGGGGAGAGCATAGGGTAGGAGAGAGGTAGAAGAGTGTGTTTGAAGAGAGGAATATACAACAACCTACACACGCTGTGTGTGTGTGTAAAAATACCTATATGTGAGTAATATAATTCTATATTTAGAGGATAGGTAGCTGCCCGCGCTTGTATATGCTCTAAACAACAATAAGTCAGCGGTAGCTGTGTTGTAAACATGCTCTGAATCTCTGTTGTAAGGCAAAAGCATTTTTCCTTTGGGAGACAGGGTGATATTTTCTGAGAAAAAAAGAATAAAAATAATTTTTTAAAAAATGTTCTGCTTTGCTAGCCCCGATCTCCTTGGCTTTCGCGGTGTTTTTAATAGTTCTTGGAGGTGAATTTCTACTTCCCTCCGCAATGACCAGGTGGAATGTGCAGGAGTTAGGTTGAGTTTTAGCGGCGGGGGCAGCCCCGCAGCCCCACCAGCACACCGAGCTGCAGCCTGGCGCTGCGGGCAGCTGCCTGCGGTGAAACAAAGCTCTTGCAGTCCCCTGCTCATGATGGCACTGCGAAGCCACAGGCTTTGCAGAATTATTTGGGTTACTGCGAAATTTTTGTTGACTCTATCCACTGAAATAACCCTTAGGAACCTGTAAAATCAAGGACGTACCAGAAATGCGTGTGATGCTGGCGAGTTTAGCCCCCTCCCCTCCCTTCCCTCCCCTCCCCTTCCCTGAACCTTCACACTTCACATCGCTTACGCTAAAATATAAAATACTCTCAGGAGAAGCTGACGCCAGCAGAGTTTATGCGGAGGAACAGCATCTCTGACGCTGAAACAACTGGGAAGGTTGTTTAGGGAGCATCCCGATTTGCCAATACCCTTTTGGTTTTGGTGTGAAAAAAGTTATATTGTGCGCAACAAAGCTTTGAGGAAGTCCCTCAAATACCAAAAACCACTTACGAGAGGTGA
>NW_010303632.1:0-5678 GCF_000700745.2 Antrostomus carolinensis
GTTTTAATTTCAGTGTAGAACTTGTTATGAGCAGAAAGTTGATAAAAGTACTAATGTTATTAGCTGCTGCTGGAGCTCAAGGCCACCGTGTTTGGCTGGTTCACAGCTGCATCAGGGCTGGGATGGAGAAGGGCAGTGAATAGCAAAACCCAAAACTGACATTTGGATGTGTCAATGAAATATTCCATATCACATCACGTCATGTCAGTATATGAACCGGGGTGACTGGAAGGCAGGGAGATTCTCTTGGGGATTGCTCGGGCTCACTCTTCCAGGGTTTCAGTTTTGGGACTGTCTCTGCTCCGGGATCACTGGCTGGCACAGGCTGGGCATTGGTCAGCGGATGGTGAGCAACTGCACTGTGTATCACTCATTTGTATATTCTGTTATCACTGTTGTTATTATTATCATTTTATTTTAATTAGTAAATAGTTTTTATCTCAACCCATGAGTTTCCTTGCCCTTTTCCTTCCAATTATCTCCCCTACTCCCTGGGCGAGGTGAGGGGAGAATGAGAGCAGGCTGTGTTTGACTGCAAGGTGCAAGCCAAAGGGATGAATCCAACCAAACCACCACAGTGATTGAATCTACCCAAACCAACACAGTTGCCAGTGTTAGGTTAATGATCAGACTTGATGATCTTAAAAGTCTTTTCCAACCTAGGCCATTCTGATTCTGTGATTCTGCCTCTTCAAAGCTGCATCAGACCTCCTCTCCTAGCACAGATGGGAGTGTATTTCACAGGGTGGGCTGTAGCTGTCATGCAATACAAATTTTAACAGCACAAGGAATCACTCACTGCAGCCTACAAGCCCTCACTCAGACCATAGCTGACTGTAAAGCCCTGCCCAAAGTTCCCCTTTGGTGGCATTACTCTCAGGTCTTCCGACAATGTAAATCTGTGCAGCTGTAACAAGGGCAAGGCCTAAAAGTGGTCTTTCCAAAAAGAAAAAAAAGTCACTGCAAGTACTCTTGTGAAGTACTCCCTGTAGGGCAATGAACCTGTTGGTCAATAAATATAAGAAAGCCCTAGTTCCACAAACGCTTACACACCTGCTTAAATTTAAGCCCCTGAGAAGTTCCTCTGCATGTCATTGGGCCTTCTCACTTGAAACCAAGTGAAATCCATAAGTATTTATAGGATCAGGAAATGAAGCACAAAAGTTGTTGGTCTTCTCCCACACCATCTAGAGGAATTAAAAGCAAATCCTCCCAATTTGTAAGATTCATTGTAAAAGAAGACTACATTATGAGGCTATTTCAGTTCTGTAAGGAAAGCAATACAAGAGAGAAAAGAATGGCTACCTGATTTTTCTTCACCCTTATTTCAAATTCATTGTTGCTGTTTGCTTTCTCTTACTTTTTGTTGCTTTGTTTGTTTCCATAAATGAACAAACTTGTAGACTTTTACTTGTTTTTTCTTAGCCATTTCATTTTGTAGCAACATTAAAAAGCCTGAAATAGCAGTTGATTATTACTTCCACTACTCATTTAAAAATATTTTTTCTGGGAAAATATGGTATACTTCTGAACTGCTTAGATCTCCATAAAACTTACTGGAGTTTGTTTATTTCTTCCACTGAGGTGATATAGTCAAAAGTAGATGTCAAGACCTAGAGCAAGTAAGTATATCACACTGATAATGTGAGAAGACATCCATGTCAGAGTCTCAAGGGTTGTACAGTGACCAGCTGTAATGGTTTAACCCCAGCAGGCAGCTCAGCCCAACACAGCCGCTTGCTCACTCACCCCAGTGGGTTGGGAATGAGAACCAGAAGGGCAAAAGTGGAGAAAGTTGTGGACTAAGTTAAGAGACAGTTTAGAAGGTAAATCAAAAGCTGCGTTCACAAGCAAAGCAAAATAAGGAATTTATTCATTACTTCCCATCAGCAGACAGGTGTTCAGTCATTTCCAGTAGAGCAGGGATCCATCATGCGTAACAGTCACTTAGGAAGACAAATGCCATCACTCCCAATATCCCCCCCTTCCTTCTTCTTCCCTCAGCTTTTATTGCTGAGCTTGACAACATGTGATATGGGATATCCCTGGGGTCAGCTGTCCTGGCTGTGTCCCTTCCTAGTTTCTTGTGCACCCCCCAGCCTCCTCACTGGTGGGGCGCTGTGAGAAGCAGAGGAGGCCTTAAAGCTGTGTAAGCACTGCTCAGCAATAGCTCAAACATCCGTGTTATCAACACTTTTCAGCACAAATCCAAATCATAGCCCCATACAAGATATTATGAAGATTATTAACTCTATCCTAGCCAAAACCAGTACACCATGCAATGGGGCCCCAAAAACAGTTAACACAATTGAAAGACTCTTAAATTAAATGGGAGAATCCACGGTGGAGTTTGAATACTCTGATAGAAAAATTACCTTTATGGACAATAATTGTATGGGCAGAAATTTCTCTATTTTAAATAACATTTTTCATTAGCTAGAAATAAATGGAAAATTATTATTAACATATATATAAAAAATATTTTTAAGAGTCATGGTTCCAGATATACATTTTAAAGAACCTTTTGGATGACTGCAATCTGTGCAAAATGACAAGTGCACCAACAGCTTTCCAATAATTCATTGAACAGAACTGGAAGATTACCTGGTTGATAAATACATTCCCTTCATGGATAACATGCTGCAGTAAAGCATGGGTTCTGTCCATCATAAATAAAATGTTTTTAAAAAATCATTACAGCTAGGAAGTAAATATTAAATGATGGAATTCTTTCTTTAATATTAAACGAAAATTATTTCTCTTACTGAGATTGATCTTCATGATCTGACTCATAGTCTGGAGGAAAAAGTAGTTCCTCAGGACACAAAAGCTAGTGAATTTTTAGTATTGTATTGTATACGATCATGAGGTTTTTAGAGCTCTTTCTCATTGCTAAAGCATTATAGAGGTTGAAAACATTCATTTAATTTTTTTCTGCTACATCAGCAGCTGAAGGAATATACATTAACTACAGCAATACTTTTCACTGTCCTATTTCCAGCTTTAGAAAAATACGACATAAATTCAATGCTTAATCCTGAGACAGTCTAGCTCCTTCAACCCTTAATTTTTGAAGAATCAGAAAACCAATGAAAGCTCATATCTCACAGTACCTTGTCGGCATGCTCAACTGAACTCAAGCACTGCTGATCAGCTCCTGTTATTGGATATTGATTCCCCTGCAAAAGTGACTAATTCCCTTCAAAAAGCTGGGTAATTCAATGTGCTCACCTCACAGTGCACACATGTTTCCCATTAAAAACTGTCAGGAAGCAAGCACACGTATTTAAGGAATGAGTTGTGTTCCTTCGTGCATGTTTGTTCCATAAAATAAATTTTTTCCATCCCACGAAATTGAACACTGTTTATGTCCACGGCAGACAATGGAAAAAAGTCATTGACTTTAACATGCTTTACATCAGGGCCTCTGTACTTACTTCTAGATGTTCCAGGCACAGATTTCTCAATGCCTAATGTGGGTTTAGTCACTTGAAATCATTCAGGACTTTTATAACACTTCATTATGTATGATACAACTTCTTTCACAATAAATTCTTTCAAGTACAGCTTTTGTTCACAGACTTAAGCTCATGATTAACACTATGTGTATTTAAGAACCTCTACAGAAGGTTAAAGGTGAATTTGCTGCAAGTAATACCTGCAATTTAATCACCAAATTAATTTTATGTAAGAATATCAGTGGTTTATTTGGCGAAAAATGCTTATATGAAACATTATGAAAAAAGTTCAAGAGTGTAAATCTATATAGTACACTTTAAAGTGTTACTATTACCACAAATTTGTGAGAGTATAAGAAAAAGGAATTCGATTTCTCAAAACCAGAAGAGGAATGCTATTACCTGAAGAAAATAGTAGAATTCCCTGAGTCAATCACTTTCTCCTTTCTTCCTTATTGCTGGATCTACAATGGACCCTTCTTCAGCCCATTTTTGATGGCTTTCCTTGTCAAATTGTAAAGAAAAATCACACACATGAGAACAACTCAAATAGCATTTGACCTACCCAATTTGAAATTAAGGTACTTAAATTCTTTCCTACTATTCAGATTTCAAGAAAGAGAGGGACTTTAATCTTGTCTGTCCCTCTCTAAACAAAATTTGTCCAAACTTAATCGCTGTTGCTGTCTCTTTCTAACCCAGGTTTCATCACATTGAAAATCAAGGTTTATTTCTTTTATCAGGCACTCATAATTTCTTATTTAAATTTCTCAAGCTTTTGGCTTGAGAGCTTGAAGCTGTGGCACTGTTTTTCTTCCACACCCCTCTAGCTTTGCATCCATACTTTTGCTACGTTGTACCTACACCAGCACTGCAGTTATTTAATTACCTGTTTTCAAAACTCTTGTGGGCTGTTTGTGACTAGTTCGGATGCACACAGATCTCAAGGGCAGAAAGGTCCATAGTGAACATCCATCACAACCTATCACAGTCCATAGAAGTGCTCTTCATCAGGTCCTGCCTTAAATTGAATGGTTATGCTTGAATTAGCCTGGGGCTTTAAGGAAAAGCAAACAAAGAGCTACATCAGTGTAGAAGTTATCCACACTAGGGAAGCCAAACCAACCTTCATTATAGGTTTCTAGGGTTCTGGTTTTTAAAAATGCTTTGCTTTCAGGATGAATTTTTTCACTTCAGTTGTCGTATTTCAATTATCCAAAAGCTCATTATAAATAATATTATTAAAACAATTAAAATGGGGTTTAAAAAAAGGATTCTATCCTCTGTTAAACAAGACAGCCTGTCAGAGAAGGAGATAACTAGTTAAATGCTACTGATGAAAGATTTCATTTGTGATAAGTTCAATTCCCTGTCATACACCTGGGGGGATTCCAAAGTGATTAACTCCTTTTCAAGATTTCGAGGCAATGTGCTTCCTCCCCAGGCTATTCCCACTCTGTTTTCCCATATGCAATGCATTCACTCAAGTTCCATTCACTTCTGGCACCAAGGCAACAGTCATTACTGTTGAGAAAGTATCACCCTTCTTCTAAAAGCAATTCCTTTGGTGATTATTCCTGTAGAAAGCAGAATTATGGCCTTATTTTAAACAGTGATGAAGACAAGATATGAGAGATTTCTAGATAAAGTCCGAATACTCAGATCCCTCATGTTGTGTCCTGTCCTCCTGGTCCTTGGCTCATGAAAGAGCCATCCTCCTGACTGCTGGGGCAGTCCTTCCCTCTTGTCCATACTTCCTCCAGTATATCCAGAATAAAAGGTTCAAAACAAGTATCTTTTCCTAATGTATGAAACTGTAATCCAATTTTTTATCTAAAGATTTTTATAACTTTATTTTAGTCAGCTGGTAATTTCAATTTTACTACCACAAAAAGGGAAGCAATTACATTTTCTCACCTTACAGGACATTGTAAGAATAAACTCTTTAGGTAAAAGAACGCAGATCACCAAAGAAACTAGCTAACATAAATACATAAATGGAAAGCTCAAAATAAAGCTGTCTATCACATCTAAGAAAGTAGCTGAGAATTTACTCATCTCAGAGATTAAAAAAAAAGATAAATGAAAAAGTATTGTTAGGATGATGGGAATGAGTTGTAAGTTTGAAGTAAACTGGGATATTGATTCTTCAATAATTGAGGCACAAGATTTCAAAGAGTTAAGATTCATTTTCTTCACAGAATCACAGAATCACAGAAT
>NW_010303633.1:0-9919 GCF_000700745.2 Antrostomus carolinensis
CCCTTCTAACCCAAACCATTCTAGGATTCTAATACCATCACTCTTTAAATAGTGTTATAGGAAAAAGTATAAAAGGAACCCAACCTATACCTGCCAGTGAAAGGTACCTCTGCAGGCCCCAAGGTTAAGCCTCTGCTGGGAAGTAAAGCAAGTTCAAAAGGGCTGTCAGGCAGTCAAGCCAGCTAGCACAGAGCAAGTCCTGTCTGCTGGCGAGCTCACCTCTCCTCCAGGACAGTGCAGCTGCATGCAGCCACCACCCATAGGAATGGCCTGGGGAAGTGCTGGGGAGAGCTGGCTGTCCTGGCCACCCCAGCCAGCCACTGCTCCAGCAGCTCAACGCCACAAACAGTCACCTCGGTTCCAACAGCCGGGAGCAGTGCCTGGCATTGCTTATTGATTTGTTTGAATGTAACCAGTAGGTGAAAATAGGCATTTAGGAAGAAAGAAATAAAAAGAAAACTCATACTTTCACCTTTGCCTTAGACTACCATAAAAAATATTTAAGTAGGAATTTTCAAAAATGAAGCAACCCCTGGCATATTGGCTTATTCTTTGAAAGCAGTGAAAAGTAAAAAAATCTCTAATCTGTACAAACACTTTTAAATTCACTGGCATCATCAGAGATAGAAAACAGTAAAGAGGACTGTCTTTAATAGTGTGCAAACGTGCCTCAGTTTCAGAGCTGGAAAAATATCCAGTACTCCAGATGGAGAGCAAATTGAAAAACATTCTTTGTTTATATTTATTTATTCAATCTCATGGTGTCCTTGGTTGCCCAGAGGAGCTACTGAGAGTAGTTTTTACTGTGCTGGTGGTTAGAGTTAGGTTACACACACTTTTAGAAATTCAGCTGCCTGCCACTAATGAATTGTTCAGCATGGCTTGAGGGTAATGACGCCATTAGCAAAAGTGGGCCAAATCCGTCCCAGGTGAAACTCTTCTGATGTCAATGGTTTTATTCTCGATGATGTGGTTGTTCCAGTGTGTGTAGAGACATTAAGTAGAAAGAAGAGTCTTGCAAAAGGACTTTTTGTCTTTTTTGATACTATTCCTGCATTTCACTGATTAAAATGTAAAATTGCTAACATTTGCACTGACAGGAACAGTGCATTTCTGTAGACCAACTCACTGGTTCACCTCATTAATAATTATTTTATATTTTTACAGTGTCCTTTACATTTATAATCACAGGCATATAAAATAATTGTTCCGTTCCTTGACTCTTGAATTTGCAAGAATAAAAAAAAATTCTGAAAGTTTTTGTTATCCATGACTGTTTTAGGAATGGATTTCCTTCAGAGCCCACAGCTAGAGCATGGCAGGCAAAAAGAAGGATGGATTTTCACCTTCACTTCCCTCCTGAGTGCGGCACTGTGTAAAACAAAGCAACAGGCTTTCCCTGCCCAAAAGGCTTTCAAAGTCTGTTCCATCAGTTATTGAAAGATACATTACATTGCAGTGAAGTTACCAGGGCTTTGTGACTGGTACCCTAACAGATAAGAAAGGGAGTAAAGATCAAAACTGAAATCAGAAACCAGTCATTTTACCCAGGTCATGCAAGAAGCCTGTGTCAAAGCTCCCAAACCATTCTGATTCAGGGTTACCCAATTATTTTTTCTGGACTTTGCTGGAAAATTGTATCATTGCCCCCCTGGTAGAAAGTGAAGCCTTGATACAGGTCTCCCTGGCCAGAAAGGCTCTCCAAGCTGCATGAAACATTTGCCTGTGTTAGCAAGGGAGACATCAACATCTGAGACTGTGACAAAATCCAGGCAATTCCTGTTCCTGGTCAAGATTTTGTACAGAATCCACCAGCTCTTAAAGAAAGAGCCATCCTTATTGCTTTCTAAACAATGACAGTAATGAGGGCAAATTTATGAGTAGTGGGGTAATCCACTTGATATTCATCCAAAAAGTACGACCTACGGTACTCAGTTTTATTATCCCTGAAAAAAACAGTGCTTTTTAAATGGATCTGCTTAAGTGTGACCTCTCAAATTATCTCTGTCAGTGGGTTGTAGCAACAGTTCCCCAGCTGTGCTGTTATTCATCAGTAACCATAGAAATTATAGTGCTGCCAAGTATGTGCTCTTTGTTTTTATCGAAGGGCTGAAAGATGATGCAGTGATGTCTTTGCCCCTCCTGACTTAATTCTGAATTCACCCACTGGCAGAGCTGATGGAGAGGTGAAGATGAAACTTGCTGCCATCAGAAAGCTCCTCACCATCGAGCTCAGTCAACAACACCACTTCCTCGACTGGGCTGTGGGTGCATTTTCAAAAAGCCTGCAGCTAGAAATAGGATGTGGTGGAAAGTCATATCCTGTTATTCAGTAATTGCAGTCCCTAATGTGAAACTTTTTTGTTTGTTTTTGTATTTCTGTTGAGATTGAACTGAAGCAGCACTGATATTTTTAGCCAAATGATTTTTTTTGGACAGAAAAAGAATTGTATAAAATCTCTCCTAAAAAGATTCCTTCAAATAAATTATTGGCCCCTATTGATCTTTGAATTTTTGTGGGTAACCCTGTTATTAGGATAGGATTCTTTGACTCTGAACTGGCATACAGGCTTTTCCAGTAATCAGAAGAGTGGCAGCACTAATCGTGTGTTACGATGGGATTAATCCTTTCTCTCCCCAATCACAAAAGGAGACAATCAGCTGAGACCAGACTCCTAACTTCTAGGCAGCTACAGTTAGGTGGACAACTACTCATGGTGGCTTACTGCCCATTTACTGGGCAATTTAAGGACTAAGAAATTTTGATACTTTTCTCTGAATTATACTGGTTGCTTTTCTGCCTCAGTATTGCCCATTAATTGTCAGCTATCCATGGACAATGCCTCACCCAAAGTGCTTTTGATTATTTTTGGGTGTGCAACATCTGTCCTTCAGAAAGGGAGACTGCTTCCCTTTTGCCCAGGAGAATGTAAAGAACACTATAATGTGCGGGGAAGTGTGGTGCAGAGATTTCTGCAGGAGCTTTTCAAGAGGGAAAGCACAGAGGAGGACTTTCTAGCTTGGTTTAGAAGCAATAAATAGAGCACATCAGACTCAGGGGTCTCTGAGCACTTCTGGCTTGGGATGAGCGTGGGAGGAAGTAACTTGTGTATCTCTACAACTAGAGTGAAAGTAACACCACACTGGACTTGTTCATCAAAGAACTTAAACAAAAAGAATGAATACATTTGGCAAAAATATATAGTTTCCCTTTCACTCTTTGAGGGTTTGCTAATGCCCAGTTTGACATCTTCTTCACAGGACCTTGTCCTGGGGGAAAAAATCCAATTTTACATTTTGACTTGTTATTATCAGATATTCCATGCTAATATGTACCAAAAATTTTGGATCACTGAAGTGCTTGGAGTCAGAAGAAAAAAAACAAAACTTCATATTGGTTCAAATAAGGAAATCAGTGCAAATACCATAAAGACAAAACTGCCAACTCCAAATTCCAAATTAATTTAAAAGTCTATATTTAGGTCCTACTATTTCTGTTTCAATTATAAAACATTTCTTGTTAAATACACACTATCATCTCAAATTCTCCATTCAGCATAGTTGCTTGGAGCCCCATAATTCATCTCTATTTTTAGTTTGCTCACAGATAAAAGAATGGCAAAGGACAGCAAGTAAATAATTCAGGCTGGTGTTTTTACAGGTCCTTCACAGTTGCTGCTCTGGGAATTGCTCTGGAAGCATTCCAAACCTGGCCCAACTCCCATCAAACAATTTCTCTTACAGAGGTAAGTGTGGGATCTTAAGCAACCCTTTCCCTGCTTTTGGGAAGGGTAGGATAAAAGACTGCATGAATCCTTGGTAGAGCAGAAACAGCAGATTTTCTCAGTAGGCACCTGACATTAAATGTAGCTTTGTGGCCATGAAGGGGAGAATGAAAACAGCCACACCTTGAAAGAGAAAGATGTTTAATTTAAATGCCAGGCCTGGATCTTACAAGGGGTATTAGGCTGTTGGATTGTTTTTATCCCAACTATTCAGATTTTCATGAAAGATCTGCAATTCCCTAATTGCACATTAGAAACAAGAGCTTCCATCTTCAAATAAACTCTAAATGTCTTCCCAGAATCCCTTCAAAATGCTCAGCATACGTTGCATATGACCTGCAGTCTGCTACAGAGAATTTCAAATTTGCCTGTAGCCTGGACTCAGGAAGTAAAACAGGGAGGGGAAACACAGAAACAAGATTCAGTTCCAGTTGTGGTAAACAACCGTGGGCTGAAAAGCAGGGGGGGGTTCTTTCGTTTTATCTCTGTATATAGAAAAATAAATTTCTTAGCAACTTGTACAAAGAGAAATCAAACTGATGGCAAATCTGAATGGACAGTGGAGGTGTGGGCCCAGGCTGTCAGCTTTCATCCAGGGTCATGCCAAGGTGTGAAGGTGTTTGGGTCTCAGGAACCCCATTCAACACTGTTAGGGGAAGGTCTGCTTTAGCACTCTATCACGTGCATGGTGCATTTCCAAGCTCAAGGGCAGTTAGACTCATCAAACTTGAAATTAGCCAGTGTCAATTTGGCTGAACCAGATTTGGCTTACTTGCCTGCTGTAATTAGATGGGCTCTCATAGGAAGAAATTAGGAAAAAAGAAAATTTCAACTGGAATGCAATTTCTACCACTAAAATGAAGTGGAATGTGAAGCAGACCCATAAGGAAAGAGGCTGATCCTTGTGTCTGAAGTCTTTCAAAGCTGGACCACACAAAGTCCTAAGTACTTCTCCCAGGAGCAATCATCCACTGGTGGGAAGACGGAAAGGATGAGGTAATATAAGATAGATATCAAATCCCTCTTTGAGGTACAAGGAGGGAAGTATATATCCTCAGTATAGAGGAAAGGTCAGGCAGAGACATTAAAGACTCCAAAAGAGTCAGCTATAATTAACTAATAATCTAAATTCATAAGTGTGATGTGGAAAACTCTCATCCCACTGCTGTTAATCCTGGAAACAGCCAAGTTTTACTAGTAGTTCACTTTTCTCTGTAAAGTCTCCCATGTGCACAGCCGTGCTTGCCTCACCACAACAGCCCAAAGCAAAGCCTGGCCAGGAGTCCTCTTATGTTACAGGAATAGTTGGAAATTATGCTTTATCAATCTGATAGCCTTCTATTATATCATGACTTGTTAGGTGGATGAGGGGAGAGCAGTGAATGTTGTCTACCTTGACTTCAGCAAGGCAGTAATGGGACACTGTGTCCCATTACATCTTCATACATAAGCTTAGGAAATGTCAGTTAGATGAGGGGACAGTGGTGAAGAACTGGCAGAGCTCAGAGGGTTTTAATCAGTGGTGCAGAGTCTAGTTGGAGGCCTGTGGCTAGTGGTGTTCCTCAAGGTTCAGTATTTGGTCCAGTCCTATTCAATATATTCATCAGTGACTTGGATGAAGGGACAGAGTTTACACTTAGCAAGTTTGCTGCTGACACTAAACTGGGAGGAATGGTTGGTACACCGGGAGGCTGTGCTGCCATTCAGCGAGATCTGGACAGGCTGGAGAGCTGGGCGCAGAGGAACCTGGTGAAGTTCAATAAGGGCAAGTGTAGGGTTCTGCACCTGGGGAGGAATAACCTCCGGCACCAGTACAGGTTGGGAGTTGACCTGCTGGAAAGCAGCTCTGCAGAAAAAGACCTGGGAGTACTGGTAGATGCCCAGTTGACTGTGAGCCGGCAATGTGCCCTTGTGGCCAAGAAGACCAATGGTATCCTGGGGTGCATTAAGAAGAGTGTGACCAGCAGGTTGAGGGAGGTGATCCTCCCCCTCTAGTCTGCTCTGGCAAGGCTGCATATGGAGTATTGTGTCCATTTCTGGGCCCCCCAGTTCAAGAGAGACAGGGCAGTTCTGGACAGAGTCCAATGGAGGGCCACAAAGATGATTAAGAGGCTGGAGCATCTTTCTTACGAGGAAAGACGGAAAGCTGGGTCTGTTTAGCCTAGAGAAGAGAAGACTAAGAGGGGTCTTTATTAATGTTTATAAATATCTAAAGGGCAGGTGTCACAAGGATGGGGTCAGACTCTTTTCAGTGGTGACCGGTGATAGGATAAGTGGCAATGTTCACAAGCTGTAACACTGGAGGTTCCATTCAAACATGAGGAAAAACTTCTTTACTGTGAGGGTGACAGAGCACTGGAACAGGCTGCCCAGAGAGGTTGTGGAGTCTCCTTCTCTGGAAACATTAAAAACCTGCCTGGATGCAGTCCTGTGCAACTTACTCCAGGTGAATCTGCTTTGGCAGGGGGGTTGGACTAGATGATCTCCAGATGTCCCTTCCAACTCCTACCATTCTGTGATTCTGTGAAACCCTCAAAGAAATAATAATAATAATAAAAGATAAAATCATCCCACTTTTCTAATTTCCTAGCCCAATTTGTAGTCATTAGGATATGACCTAAAAGGTTAGCGTTGGCTCAACCTCCTCTACCTGCAACTATTCTTTAAAAGCAATCTCTGAGTTGAGTCTTTGAAAGAGTGAGTGTCTGTGCTCAGGACAGAAGTCCAGATTGTGCATCCTACCGGGATGACAGCACATCCCAGTGGCCCCAGGGCAGCTCCTGAGAAAGGCCTGAGAGAGGTGAGAGCTCTGGCGTGCAGTGGGTCCCGGTGCCTGGCTGTGGCACTGGGCACATTTCACCCACGATGAGCCCCGCCCTGTGGTGCCAGCCCAACACACACCATTTCCAATCCTGTCCTGGACACAAAGACTTTTAACTAACACAGCGATGCCTGCAGAGGCGGGATGCCCAGAGGTTGGACCCCAGCCCCTAAGAGACAGACAATGCCATGCTTCTCTCTTTGCTATGGCCAAAGTCTCATAAATTCATTGGGAAGTTTCCAGTTTCAGCCTTAATTTAGCTACTCTATTGAATATGGACTTAAATCTCCTATTAGAGCTACAGACAGGAGCAGACACAGCATTGCCATATATCCAAACAGTCCTAAACATTAAACTACTTAACTGTACCAGAGCATGTATACACAAGCTGTCTAGGAGGTAGGAGATAAATGTTAATGTCTTCATGTTTATATGAGAGTAACAGCAGTTTCTTCAAGCATGAAAGAATAGTTTGAGACTTACAATACAGAATAAAAATTATCAAAGTGTGGGGTTTTTTTAAATTAAATATTTATATCAGAAAGTTGTCCAGTTTGATTAGAAGGATTTTAGAAAGTAGAATTGGCTTGAAATAGATACAAATCAAACAGCTACTCTCTCAACCAAAATTAATTATGAAAATATAAAGCCCTATATACCACTTTGTCACATACAGGTGATGTTAACAAAAATGGTTCAGTGCTTTTTTGCTAGACAACTTTTAAATATAGAACTATTTTTAAAACATATTGAAAATGAAGAAAAGTTTGACACTGCAGGAGATAATTTTGCACAGCAATATTTTTGCATCATCATACCTCTTAAAAATAGCAAGAAAATAAGAGTTTTCTAGTAAGTATCAAAGACCTTTTTAATAATAGCAACTAACAAGAAAAAAAAGAAAGGTGGGAAAATGAAACTGACACTTCCTTATTACCACAAGCTTTGACCAAATGCTGAATTTGCACTTTGAAAGACATTTGTTTTGCAAAGTACGAAATTTACTCTAGCATGTTCTGAACTGCCAGTGCCTAGCACATTTTTTTTATCAGTGTTCAAATAGTATCTGATGTTGCTGATCCCTTGGAAGATACTTGTTTTGTAGAGTTCGTCCAAATCCACACACCCAGTGATGTCTAGTAGGCTCCTTCTTCTCCTGGGACAGACTGATTCTTCATTTGTTGCAGCAAATTCCTGAAAACATGCAGTGAACTGGCAATCATCCTAGCTAACTCAACTGCTTCTTCTCGGAATGACACGTACAGACTGGCTACATTAAGAAGGACTGAAAATACATAACCTAATTTTATGATAGGTTTTCCCAAATGGCTTTGGAACAATTCTCTAATGATTTTTATTCTCCTCAAACTGATATCACTTATTCATTCCATCTCAGTGTGAAATCTGAGCAATATAATGAATCATGGAAGTCCAGGCATTGCACATACACACTTACTAGGAGGCTGGAGGAAAAAAACATGAAAAACACAACAGAGAAGCATCCACAGACTTTAATGAACTTTGGGTCAGACCTTGAAAGTACCGTCTTTTTTCTTCTCCAATAACTAATTAAAAAGCAATTAGTTGGGTTTACATCTAACTTATGTTCAACTCTGAGCACCTAAGTAAGATCATTTACTGTATTAGGAGTAAAATTCCCACTACTTTAGAAGATAACCATTAGTGGATCATCTGAGTTGCAAATAATGCCATGGATGGAGAGGCAACCATCTTGATCAACACAGATTCTTCTGAGATGTCTCTGTGCTGCATCTCTCCACTGTGTATCTTTACCGGTTTGGACATGAAATTGTTGCTTCTGGTCCTAAATTAACTCCATGTATTAGTATAGTAGTGCTACCAGGTTTATAACGGTCTGTCATAGGATGGTACTCACCAACAGTCCAAGTGTGACCTAGCCAGTCTGCATCCAGGTTATTTATTTATTTATTTTAACTGAATGTCCTAGGCTTTCATTACTCCACAGCTGGGTACCTGGCTGCAGCTGAAATAGAATAGAGGTTTCTTGGCTGAAATTTTATGTTGTCGTCTTTCCGCTAAAGAACTAAAACATTAAAGATTCATCAAAGCATGGTGATGCTTGTGTTACACAAAATCAGATCACAAACAACACATTTCTAAGTGCTCATGTCAGACTACCAACATCAAACACTTGGCATGCTTGACACAACTAGCTTTTGAAAGACATGACAAAAAAAAATTGTACATTTCCAATGCCTTTATTGGAAGCATCACATCTCTTTAAACATGTTCATTTAAGGACTATTCCTCAGAAGAGAGTGAAGTGATTTATCATTTGTTCACAAAAAATGGTCAAATCTCTAAACACAAAGGTTGGTGCCATTTTGGTGTATTTTGAAGAGATGAAGGGCTTGCCTAGACAAAAGGCTATCCTGCTTCAATTGCGCCTGGCAATGGTATAAACATAGTTGTGCTTGCATACATATGCTTACACTTGCATTGTTGATTTTGGCCAGGGAAGAAATTATACTGATAAAAAACTTTTTATTAATATACATTCAGAACTATGTCCAAACCAGCATTATACTAGTATGCATACATTGGAAAAATAATAACACTCTTAAGCAATCCTAGCTACATGATTATAAGCACTGCCTGTCTCCTCAAACAGCTTTTTATACCTCTTCTGAACACTTATTTTAAGGATGAAACATATAAAAGTGGATTGCACTCTATCTTTCCTGCAGAAAAAAACATAACATATGGCCCATTTAATGTCTTGAAATAATATTAAGTGAACCAAAAAACCTGAAAGTTGGATTTGGCATGTGACTTATTCATAGATCAGCTTTCCATTACATCAAATCCTCCTTAATTTTTAATAATGAAATTTATGTTGCAGCCTTTACCTCACTAAAATATTCATTTAATATCACTGAATATTTCAAATGAGTATTCAAGGCATTAGCTAGTCTGTTATGCTATATATGTTGTGTTTAGAAGCTGAGGAAAGTCTCAATCAAATGTAAGTCAATAAGAGACTTCCCAGAGGACTTTGGATGTGTCAGCAGCTATTCTGTGGGGCAGGTGCCATCAGGTGTGTGCTCAGGAAAATTCACAGGGGCAGAGCAGTCAGAAAGGTCCATCTCAATCTTCCTTGCTTGCTTCATACTCAGAAGTATCTTTGTGTACGAAAATTACTCCATAATTAATTTTTACTTTTAGTATTTAAAATTGTAAAAAAATCAAGTGCACCCATATAGTTTAAACCTTTCGTTACCATTGTTTGCAGGGTTATTTTCTAAGGGTTTTTGGCAAATTAGGAAATTCC
>NW_010303633.1:9942-19537 GCF_000700745.2 Antrostomus carolinensis
TGAAATTCCACAGCTATCAGCACATTAGTTCGAGCCTTGGTGACTCGTAAATCTTTCTCAGCATCTTATTTCACGAGATCTAGTTCAAGTATTAGATGGAAATTGCATTGTGCAGAGACCATATTTGAACAGTGTTACTTAAAGGGAAGCAAATGGATTTTTACTTTAACGGTAGTCCGGGTGGATATTAGTGAGTGTTCAGAAAAGCAAAGATGTGGTTTGAGCTAGACAGCAATTCTTTAATAGAAAAAAAAGACAGAGGCATTTTTACCATAAGTAACAACATGGAATATCAGGGATATCTGAAGATCTGAGACGAGAACACATTGTCTAAAAATGCAAACTTGAAGGCAGGCACAGCCCTGACACAGCACCTACCTTGCCAAGAGCTGGTGACAAGCAGATCCACCCACCCAAGGAATGCTGTTTTAGTTCCCACTTCTTGACCCTCACTCGCAACACACCCTGCTGACAGTAGAAGGGCTGCTTGCAGCATTTTGAGGCTTTCAAGTGCTATATAAGCCTGCATAAGAGCTTTCTAAACATCCATCCTGGGCCAACCTATGATACAGGTAATTGCATACCTAGTTAGGAAACAAGAACACTGTTTCTACAGTGTTCCCGATGGTTTTCATGTGATTGTCACCTAAGCATCCACTTTCCCTGATCATTAAAAGCCATGGCTTGCTTATACCTACCTGCTCAAAGACTTAATTTTTTCTGCATCACAACCTATTGCATGGGTACTTTAACTTGGTCTAGCACAGCCCCTAAACCAGTGGTGATGGACTCCTGCTCAGTCCCATGGATCTGAAACTTTGGAGAACCTAGATCAGATCTGCTTTCTATTCCACCATTGACCTATGGATTGCTTTCCACAGTCCTGAAAAAGTAGGGTTTTGGTACTCTCTCTTAGGACCCAGGATAACTTTTGTCTAGAATTAGGCCCCAGTTTAGCTCAGCACTTTTCTCACAAAGCACCTTTTTGCAGATCCCTCCCACTGCCAGCTATCCACATGGTCAGGGCACTCATCTAGGTAAGGAAGCTACATTTGTGTTGCCTACACACTAGGCACGGTGCCTTACCAATGATAAGAGAGACTTTACACCACTTTCGTCCACAACCCAGTGATTATTCAACAGCTTTTGCACAGTGAAATAATCCATCAAGAAACCTCAAAAGCACTCAAGTCAGTCTGTCCACCAACAGCCGTATGGTTTGAATCCTCTCCTGACAGAATGGTGGGCACTTAGACATGTCCTTGCTCTTCTACAGAAGGTGTTCAAAGGCTGAGGGGACCTACAGACAGGAGTCTTCATTGACCTATGTGAGAATATATAGATCTCAGCCAAAACATCTGGGCCAGACCAGACAATGGAAGAATCTTCATCCATGAAGTATCTTAATCACTGCTCTGTCAAAGATTAAAGAGAGATTTCACCTCCTCCTCCAAGCTTTTCTCTGTCCAGAACTGGAACATGTCCTGAGAGCCTGCTCCAGAGGACACGGGTGTCACAAGGAAGACTGACAAAATGTGTGGAGCCTAGGAACCCAGGGAGGACTTAGATACTGATCTGTTCTCAGGATTTGGAAAGAAATCCCTATGTCCAACACCAGAAATGTAGACATCTAGAAAGCTGCACTGGTGGGAATTCAATTTATTTGAAAGATATGAAAAGTTCTAAAGATCTATGTTTTAGATTTAAGTACCTTAAGCTCCTTTGCAGATCTTCATCTTTCCTTTTTATCTCTGGCACTGATGTTATTCATGGCTTGTGTATTTTTCTAGGGCAAGTGACATAATAGTCTACTACATCCAGTCAATACAAATCTAAATGGAGCTGCAAAAAGCCTTTTTTTTAAAACCTAAACAGAAATTCTATGTTGTTTAATGGACTATCTGCAGTGCAGAGAATTGCTTCGGGGTAGGTGGAAACAAGATCCAGAGTTCCTGAATAATCAAAGCAAATGATTTCCAGACAATGATAAGGTTTTCAGGATTAATAACACAGGTGATGAAGCCTTCAGAGATACCAGTCCTCAACTCCTGCTTCCTGAAAGTCAGCTCTGGAGCTTTTATTGATTGTGTGACTATTCTTTCCAGTGAATTTCCAGGTGGATGCTCCTGTCAGCACATTATGTTTTTCAGAATCAGCAATATATGAAGTCAGATGTGTGACACAGGCTGCTTAACTGCAAAATGGTGGCCCTTGGATGTCTCAGTTTTCACCAGTAATGTGTACCTGGTCAGCACCAGTCACATATGTTCTAGCACTGACGATGAAGACAAGTCCAGCACATCAGTTACATCAGAGGACAATGAATATCCTTCTCTCTCTCTAATGTAGTAAAAAAATTTAAAGCTTATCTACTAAGCAAATTTCTTCATCGAAATGCCAGCAAAGGTTTTGGTGGCTGTAGTGTGGTTTGTCATCCATTAATGCAGTGGGCAGAGCACTCATGCAACCAGTGAAACACCTATTTCCAATTGTTTTCTTAGCCTAAGGAATATCAAACACACATGTCTCAGGAATGGGAACTAAACATTGAACTGTTGGAGGATGATTTCATACCCTTCTAGACAGCCAGCTTTCCCTGGAGTTATAAAAGATTCACTAGGCCAAGAGATAATTCTTCCTTTTTTTTCAGTTTAAAGAATTCCTTTGTGAGAGTGGACTTGGGTTCCAGTTCTTGCTGTAAGACTTGTTTAAATATATTTTCCAATTACTGTGGATAGTGTAGAAATAGGATGCACAGTCCCTAAATGCAGCAAAACAGAGGAGTGTGTTTGCATCTTTCAAGGAAAGGACCCAACCACTTGATTAGAGTGTTGATTTCATTACTTCTTCTCTCTCATTCATTTATCCTTGGGCAAGCCTTAAGAGTGTGATCAAAACTTACTACAGTACCATTAATAAACATTATTTTCTTCTGTCTTTAGAGGGTCACATTCATATTTCACCTCACTTCTGATTTGACCATGCCATAATTAGCATAGGAACACACAAGTTATAAAACTAGTTAAAAATAATCAAACCAACAGCAACAAAAAAGCAGAACTCTGATCTTAGTGGGCTTCTATCTTCTTTCTTGCAAAATATTTCAGAGTGTGAAGGAATTTAGTATTAAGCAATAATTTTAATATTCAGCTTATAGTTACACTGAGTTCATCCTCCTTACTCATGTCCCTTGGGCTATCACTCCCCATGCTGTTTTCATCTTTAAATAAATACTTTTAGCAGGTTTTCTTTTTCCTTTTAGTCATCTTTTGGCCAAACTTGATTATTTTTTTTTTAACTTTAAATATATGATTTTTTGAACTAACCCTTTGACTTCCCATTCAATACTGTTACTCTTCAAACTCAACATACATTTCTTTATTATTGTTGCAATTACATTCTGTAATATCTATCTGAGCTTTGCATATGAAGTACTAAAACACTTGACTCGAATTATTTAATGTTAAAAGTTGAGTTTTACTTCTTGATCTCTGTTAAAACTTCTTTATTGACACTAAGATTTCAAAACATCTTGAGTTTGGGTACCAGCTCTATATCTCAGTCCAAAGCAAATCCAACAGGGAACATAATTTAACTTTTTCACAGATTTAATAAGATTTATTAACCCTGAAAGTACTTCAGTCATCTACCTATTGAACTCATCTGGGCTTTTTCCAAATAGATAGAAAGGTGCTTCTAGACAGTACATCCTTCCTCTTAGCCTTGTCACTTCTTTTTGAGGTACCTCTTTCTCTTCATTTTTTTTGAGGAGAATTTATAAGACGAAAATGTTCTAAGCAAGTCATCCACAGATAGTGGAAGCTAGGCAAGATGTCTTCTCCATCTTTCGTAGATTTTGGCAACTGTTTTGACTTCAGTGTTCTTTAGTTTCCATTAACATAATAAATAATGGCTTTTAGTAAAGCTGGGCCTAGCACCAATTCTTGCAATACTCCTTATGTTCATCTTCCCTTCCAAATTGGTACATTGCCATTATCATTAACCTTGATTTATGGTCCCTTGTCTGCTTGCCAGCCTACTTGAAAGTGTAGTTTTCCAAGTCATTTTTAATTCATTTCTGAAATGAGACTCTGTGCCATGCTATTATAAAGTCCAGATTCAGCAAATATTCTGAATTCCTATTGTATATTAATCCTGCCACTCCATTTTACCAGAGATGTCATTTTGAGGAGAATACAAAGCCTAAGGAGTGTTAAGGACCAGCATCCCCCGCACAGCAAGAATAGGGGAAATAGGTCTGACAGGTTGAAGAGATGACTCTAGATTTCAGGAATACTCATATGCCTTTTATGTACAGCAGTACATTTTTTCATTATCTAATTTTACCACTATGCCAAGGAGCCAGCATGAAATTGCCTTTATTCATTTTCCTCAACAATTCATATGCCTAGACTCCATTCATCCACATTATTAGAAACATAGTTCATTTCTGTTGGTATTTGTCTTCTAAATACCTTCAGGAAAGTTGGCATTCTGAGAGGGGAATTAGTTTAGTATGATTATATTAGATTTATTCAATAGAGTTCCATTGTACTCAAAGGACTATATCCTCCTCTTTTTCAAAAGTTTCTTTTAAAATAGTATTTGTTCTCAAAAGGCTTACTCTGTAATAATCAGTGAGAGAGGTGGTTAAGCTTCTCCACACTGAAAATTCATATCTCTTCTTGATTTCTTTCTACCTTAATCTTTACTGGTAAGAGGAGTAGAGGCAATTGAAAATCTGATTCATACATGCAGGAACTCTGAATCTAGATAAGGAAAAGACTCCTCTCTGCAGTGGGGCAGACAACCCGTCACCCCACAGAAGAGCATCTAAAATGCAATGCAGTGGCAGAAATTATTTCCATCAAATCAGTGGGACAAGGGAGCTGTAGAGAAGTGCTTCTTCCCTAAACTAGTAGAAGGGGGAATATTTTCTCCAGTCTTTTAGAAAGGAAAAGGAACCAGTAGCTGCTTTTATGTTCCACTGATGTGAACAACTAGAACCAGAGAACCCAAATACATTAACATGATCTTGGTGATGTGCAGCATTACAGTAAAAGCTCAGAGAGCAGTTGGCTAGTCCCCTAGCAACAACCAAAACTAGAAATCTCTCATAATTTCTCAAAGATAATAAAGAATATAAAAGAAGGATAAGAAAAAATTATCAAGCAAAGCTTTCTACTTAATAGTTTTATTCATTTCTTCTTCCCTCAGTTCCTGTGAGCATTGTTGCACAGGATAAGCACACTGTTTGACAGTCTTTTAAGTAGTATTAAATAAAGTAACCAACTTCTTCAGGGAAGAAAATAGTTTTCAACAACAGCTGGGGCTGGCAAGTGAATTTTCTAACTCTGATTCTGCAGAATAAACCCACACCAGTGGCAAGAGGTAAAGAAGAGAAACTGTATCAGTTTCAAACTCTTTCACTGTCACCTCACTTCAGAGCATCCCAAGCACAAAAACTCATCAGACACACTTTGATCCAACAAACTGATACTTCTCCTGTGACGTTATAGCTGGTGCTTACAGCTGTCTCTGTAAGAGAATAGAAGTAGTATAGGAACCTTAGGCAGGCAAAATAAATTCTTATAAAGCAAGCAAAAATGTTATGCAAGGACATAAGGTGGAAAGCAAAAAGTTACATGAGAGAAGAAAAGACAGTAGGAATTGAGGGGAGGGTTGATGGTTAGCTAAAGTTGGTAGAAGAAACAACTTTATATGGCTCCTTTAGGCCTGGGGCAATGAGAGGTGGGAGGGCATCTTGGCTGATCCTGAAGTATCAAGGGGAAGTGGTTGCAACTCCGAGCTGTGTTACAATATGGGCATTTCAAGACACTGAATGCTCTTTGTTTTGTCTCTCTTCTTTTGAGAATTCTAGATTTGAAGAAAGATGGAAACAGAAAGAAAAGGAAGGAGGGGAGAAGGAGGGGAGGGAGAAAGACAGACAGACAGCAGTCCATCCTTTCAGAATTTTGTCCACCAGCTTTAGCTGCCAACAAAACCCCATTTTGATCCCTGAATTTTCATTCCATACTCCATTTGCTTGCCCACCACAGTTCCAATATAGACTTTGGCACTAGTGGACCTATTTGTCTGAAACAACTGTGTTCTTTCTTTCTTCTTTGTTTTCATCCCTTTAACAGCTGCTTTCCAGCAACTGAGAAAGAATTTAGGTCTGCTAGATGTTAATTATTACACTGCTCTCTTACTCCCACCTCCATATGTACACCCTGATCCTGCTCTCTCTTATCATAAAAACATCACAGAAACTACACTGCACAGATAGAGTTACAGTAAAAATGTTTCTACACACAGAGGTCCTTATTCAGTTATTGCTCAACACTCTCCTGGGGAAACTTGACTTCAGTGGGAGTTGGTCCATATAATGACTGAGCAGGGATTTCAGGGCATGAACTGCAGAGCACAGGAACTCCCACGGAAATTGTATTTAGCAGATCAAGGTAGTGAACCTTCGCCAATAAGCTGTTGTGGGAATACTGACAACACAACTGAAAAGCATTGACTTCTGCCTCTGCTTTGGATATATTGCAAGATCAGAACCCACATTTATATATCAGCTTAAAGCTGTAAAGCTTTTTATGACATTTCAGGTTTGATAAAGACGTGTTTGTTATTGTTTTAGTATTACTTTTAGTATGATCTAATTTATAGACCTAAGAATAGATTTAAGATATCCTATAGGTGGAGCTGGTAGCACTGCCTACTATTAAACTTTCCTAACACTTCCACTCATAAGACAGTATTCAACAGCTTATAGCTTTGCCAGACCTGAACCATTTGGGCTGAAATTTTACATATTGCTCAGAAAATTTAGCCTTAGGCTGAAATTTACTGGTTAGTATCAGCCAAAATTGTGCAACAGTTCAGCTTTCTCCAAGAGTAAAACTAGGAAAATTAAATATTTTTTGCAAAGTTAAAAGTATACAGACATTTTCTTGGAGAAGCTAGAAGCCCATGTTGCAACACATATTGGAAACACAGTGAAAATAACACTTTCTTACAGGGAGCACACTTCTGTCTTTTCCACCAAATCTAGACAAAGTTTTACAAGATAAACTTTTATGAAATCACAGATTAAATGGGCTCAGCAGAAACAGCTTCTGTTTTAAAAGCTAAACAGCACCAATTCTGTCCTCACTGAATAATCTTAAGCTTCTCACATTTCCTGTCGCGCTGGACTTTCTGAATGAGAAATAGAGTATCTGCCTCTTCCAGATTCCCCTCTTTTTAGGGCACAGACATTTCAGCACAGAAAACTAGGTGATGTAAATGCAGACGAAACATGAACTTGGATGTGAGGAAGCAGAGGGGAGAAATGGTCTACTAAGAATGGGAGAGAGTACAAAGATGGATCAGTGAAGGAAACGGTGCTCTGAAAATGAGTGAACAAAGATTTAAACCTTTTCTAGAGGATGGGAACTGGGTCTGGCCAAACTACATGGAATAAGAAGTCCAGGAGAATCAATGCAGTTATAGGAACATATTGGAGAAGGTGAGACACAAAGTGACAAGTTGAGAGTCATAACATTTCTTTTTTAGCCTGTAATGGATACCCAGCTTCCTAAGTCTCACTGTTTGCTGTTGCCAGAGAGTAGCTGTGAAACCCATTTGTGATCTATGTGCATTTTTCTCCTTCACAGATGGTCTTTATAAATTATGTCAATTCACTTCTGCTATAAATTATATAACTGCTTGACAGCACCCTGCTGCGATCAGCTATGACATATTGAAATGATGATGAAATATCTCTATTCCTTCTACAGGAAAAGAAACAGGAAAAAAGGCCCAGTCAGAAATGGGTGCCATAGTTTAAGATGGCAATGCCCTCCATGCAAAAAAGTTGATTATTGTTCCTCTGGTGGATTTAACTGTCTCCATGGCTGCATCATCACCAGATGAAGTGCCTAAAAATGTCTCCTCCGTATCAGTTTGAATTCTGGTGACTTTTTTCTGAAAGATGCTCAGACCTGACTAATGTTGCACTGAATACGACAAAGAGCATTCACAAAATTCAGTCACCTAACTCATAATGACAGTAATCTCCAGTGAGTACATGGCCTAAAATACAATTAATAATTAAATAATTTGAATATTACATAGTCCAAAATTCAGAATTCTCTGGAAACTTAATAGATAGGTCTTTGTTCATTCATTTGGTACCATGATGATGTAGTGGGCCTGTGGAAAATGCTGAATGGGATCAATGGAAGAAAAATTTTTGTGCTCAAAGAATTATTTTCTATGATTTCAGTGCCTGATTTTAGTCTCTAAATTTACGTGTGACATTGTAAAAGATTCTGCATGCATCAACACATATAATTCCACAAAATATGAATTGTTCTTTGTGCATTGTTTTTTTCTTCATGCCAGATTTCCTTACCTCTCTTTCTGGTATCAGAAATTTTATTCTGGGTACCAGAATTAATGCTGCTCAGAGTTCAGTTCACTGTTCAGTTATTTATTTGTGAAACAAAAGTAGGAAACTGCAAACCATTCTTGATACTTTTTCTGAATTTTGTATACTAAACCCAGAAATCAGAGATTTCTGACTTTTTGGTAGGAAAAACTTAAGGTGCTATTTCACCCACAGTTGAGTTTAAGAAGTCGGTCACTGTTTTTTTCCACTGTTTGGCTTGGCCTCGAACTTTGTACAGTTTTACTTTGTGTCAACCAGTGCCAGCAAAATTTTCCTTTTCATTCAGCAACACAAAAAACCTAGCTCCATGGAATTAAATTATTCCTCTTGTCTACAGCAGACAGGTTGAGATTTATCTTGAGCTAAAGCAGCTTATATTTTGTCTTTTCTCTCCAAGGCTTCATACTGCAAGGCTCAACAGAAAGGTTTCAGTGACTTACTAGGATTCTGATCAAGTGCTCTTGGTTTGGAATTTTATTAGAAGAGCCTTTTCACCTTCCTGAAATAGAGGAAATCTGAGAACAATTATCAGAGGCGGAAATTGTTCACAAACTCAAGAGCCCGCAGGCAGCTTATTAAAGCAGTACTATGTATTTGAGGAGCAGTGGCTTTGTAGTAAGGCTGTAGGCTAGACTGAGGTGATCTGGATTCAGTCCTTGGTTTAAACAGTGTAGATTTAAGCAAGGTCCTGAGAGCTACAGCCATCAAGGAACTTAGACCATGAAGAGAGGATTTTGGTGGAATAAAGGTATCGACACCCAAAAATCTCAAGCTAGATGCTGCCTTCCTTGTTGGGCTCAAAGAGGTGCAAGTAGCTAATTTAGAGAAACTCCTAATCTCAAGAAAATCCTAATCCTGAAAAAGACAGGGTATTGTTTGCATATGTAGTACAAGTTTTCTTCCTGTATTCTGTTCAAAGAATTTTCAGTGCAAATTTTAGTTATGCTAGAACAGACCAAAACCCAAGCCTTCCCCCTCAACACTAGCCACAAATTTCACATCCCTTCTGGCTTTGTTCCTCGCTGGACCCTGGATTCCTTTTGGCACAGTGGAGAGGGAGAGCTCCAGTTCTCTGCAGCACAGCCCAGGAGGCCAAGGCACTGGTCTCTAGTATGAACAACGTGGTCGAATGCCCTACTTTCAGTGCCTGTCTGG
>NW_010303633.1:19569-20478 GCF_000700745.2 Antrostomus carolinensis
AAAACAAGGGTACTGCTTTCGTCTTCAGGAGCCCTGTTTTTAAAGAAAAGCATGAGCATTATGCTTTCAAAAACCAGATGTAAATGTCTAGCCACAGAAGACCCTAGGCTCTAAAATGGATGGATACACCATTCTGTAGGCTTGAATCCAGAGTCTATGCTCTGGAGAGGGATTGCATTCATAACACATAAAAACCTCATTCTTAGTTTTTCCTATTGGTTAGCATTAATCTTCTCCTTGCTTAATACATGTGTTATATATTTTCCAAGATGTCTAATTTTCCCCTTGCTGTTCAAAGGGAGCCTATGTACTTCATACACACTTATTCTTTGCACTCAGAGGGTCAAGAACTAAAAATGCTGGTGACTAAAGGCATCAAAGTCCTCCCAGGAAACCAAGTCAGAGATCTATGGGACAGGTTCATATAATCAAATTTCTTTTCTGTGTATGTAACAAAATGTGGTATCTCAGTTTGCTTGGCCTGCCTGAAACATTCACAGCCCATAGACTTACCCTCAAAACAGAAAAACAATTTATTAGTGTGGCAAGTAGAATATTTACAAAGCATATTACAGAATCTAAACATTGAATTTTTTCAACACAGAAATGGAGGCATAAAGGCCCTCTGTAGCAGAGTCACAGCAAACCAAGGGCTGGAGCATTGCCGCTTTGCAATTCTGATTAAACACTTTTCCATCCAGCCACTGAAGCCATCCAGCATATTCTGCTGAAGTCTGCAACTGATTTTCTAATAGAAGTGGATGAACTAGCTCAATCTATAATCACTTCTTCTTAATGTGAATGGGACTACAGAGACAATGCTATTACACTAGATTCATCCACATTTTCCAGTTACTGTCCTAAGTGTTACAAATGCCTCACCACAATTTACAGAATCACACAGAATCA
>NW_010303635.1:0-8461 GCF_000700745.2 Antrostomus carolinensis
TGCCCCCCCCAAGGTGTCACAGGGGCAGGAACCTGAGCTGGCTTCTGGACTGTCCCCCAGTCTGGGTCTGTCTCTGCAGTATTGTTAAGTGGGATGGAAAGGGTTTTTTTTTAAGATGAAAGTGAGCAAGTTTGGAAATTAGCACTTTGAAATTGCATCGTATCAATCTGTTGCATGATTTAGTGAGTTGTCTGAAATGGCTTCAGGGACTGGGAGCTTTTGGTTGCGTCTCTTCAGTGTGGTTTGGTGTTTATTCAACATTAAATGATTCATCTGGTGAATTCAGGGTGAATCAAAGGTCTTTTGCAATTCCCACTGCTTCACTGAGTTTCTTTGGGAAGATCTTTTAACTTCTGCCCTGGTTTAATTGATCGTTGTAAGGAAGCATGCTAATGATGATTCTGGCCATGGAGTGCTATGGATTTGCCAGCAGAAGAGTCTCTTATCACAACTTGAGATGCCTCTCACTCTGAAATTACAACTCTGAATTTGATTTACTTTGAGTGTGTTTGTATTTCGACAGTCTATGCTTTTATTATCCTGTGTTTGTTGCTGTCTTTTTAGACTGTGTATAAGAGCTTTTCATCATGCTGGAAGAAGGAGGAACATGCCGAAAACTGTCCAAACTTCCAACCAAGTGTCTCTTTCTTTCAGTCTTATTTAGAGATACAGCAATGTTCCAAAAGATGGCCTAAAACTTCTCTAGTGAAATATACTGTTAGCTCACTAGAAATGTCATTTTCTAATAAGCAAGAGTTTTAAAATCAGGATTCAGCTGCATGCTTAGCATTCCCCAGGTAGCACAAACTGATGCTGATAAAAATGACATAGGCTGTCTGCTGCTGGGGGAGAGTTGTGTGTGTAGGGGGCAAAAAACTGAAGTTACTGGAGCAACTGTTCCACAAAAGTTTGCCGAATGCAGCGGCTCGGTTTCTCCCAGGCTCTCAGCTGGCCCTGCAGCTGTGATGGCTCCTTCGGCACATCCTGGGTCCTCAGCAGCTCAGCTGTCGGGCGACAGCACCGAGCCAGAGAAAAGCCTCTAGCTGGCTCTGTGAATGTGGGGGGCTGTCCCAGCAACAAAATTCAGTCTATTTTTATTTTTGGAGGCTGGCTGGATAGAGTTCTGCTCCCTGCAGTGCTAAATTAGAGGATGAAACTGTGGCCAGGGGTGTGTGTATGTCTCTTCTGCTCCCTGCGAGGAAGGCTACAGAGGGTAGTGACCTTTCCTTCCCACCATCCCTCTAAGGGCAGGATGAGTGGTGCTCACACCCAGGCAGTGCCTTCCCCTGCCTCTCAGCAGCTCAGCTGGCATGTGTTAATGCTGGTCCCAGCCTTTCTCCACACTTTGGAGCTCACTGGAGAAGGGACAAGTGGAGCATGGGAGGCTGGTGTCACCGAGGCAGGAACCTGAGCTGGCTTCTGGGCTGTCCCCCAGTCTGGGTCTGTCTTTGCAGTATCCTTCGGTGGGATAGAAAGGAGTTTTTTTAAGATGAAAGTGAGCAAGTTTGGAAGCTGCTCTGCAGTGAGGCAAATACAAAGACAAGGAAGAAGGTATAAAATGAATACGGGTAGAAGTGGGTCCAAAATTCTGCTTAGTGGGGCTAGAGACATCTACAGTCTTGGCTGTCTCTAGGCATGTGCAAAGCTTGCTGGTTGCTAATAGAGCTCAGGTGAGCTGGTGATCAGAGTGCAGGAGAGAGGACCTTGGTCTGAGCCACAAAGCCATGTCAGCTCTGCCCCTCTGTAGGGCAGGAGTGCACCCAGCGAGGGCCCCTTGCATTGCAGCACCAAAGCAGTTGCTGTGAAGGATGGGGGTCCTGCAGTTTCATTGGCATTGGGGGCTGTTTCCTTTGTCCCCCTCTTCCCAGACTTGTTGGAGACATGTCTCTGACCTGAGCTGGGGAAGATGCCTCCAGGGGTCCTGACTCCAACTGCAGGGCTGCTGATGCTAACTTTGTTGTTTTGCTTCAGTCTCAAACTTGCATCTCTTGGGAGCGGTGTGCCTGGGAAGATGTATGTCCTTGTCTTTTCGCGTGCGTTGCTGGTATGAGCGACTTCAGGTTGTTGCTGCTTACCTATGAACACGGTATATGTCCCTTTTGTAGTACCCATGCAGCTGCTGCCAGAGGACAGATGGGTCTGGGTCTCGGAGCCACTCAGGCCCCTGCTGTGTAGGGTGACAGTGGTGCTGAGCCAGGGGAAGCTGCCACTGAAAGCAGCCCTGGTCCTCTTCCCTGCACCCCCTCTGTGTTGGCGCTTCTCTGAAACTGTGGCTAGCCAATTCAGGGAGCAAAAAAAAGTCCCAAATTATTTCCTTTTTTGGAAGAGAAGCTTTTCTGTCGGTCAGTGGAAGCCTGGGGCTGTAGTCAGGGATGTTATCCTGTGCTGTGGTAAAGTGTCATCACTTCCAACTACTACTGGCCAGAGGTCATGTCCTCCTACAAATCTGATCCATGGCACTCTCCCTTCTCTTAAAACAACAGAGATTAACTATCCCATTTCCTAGTAGGATTTTTCTATTCTGGATTTTCAAGGGATGACACACCCGGTCCTTCTGGCAGATGAGAGGTGGAGGTAACCGCTGGAGGGAAGGGGCAGTGACGGGTGATGGTGAGCAGTGGCCAGCTGCCTCCTACATCTGCTCAGCTGCAGCTCGAAGCATGTCTGACCTCAGCTGGGCAGCGGTTCTGCCTCCGACTCGCCAGTCTCCGTGACACACACAATGTTCAAAGCACCTCTGTATATAGGAAGTAGTTTAATCAAGGTTTTGTTCCCTGTTTCAGCAAATCTGACCAGAGTCTGCATTGTTAAGTGTAAATGTCACACACACAAATATAATAACATCTGGTTTAAAGTGAAAAGAGTGAGGAAATGGGTGTTATGCTTAAAATAAAGTCTGCATCCTGAAGTCACTCCTCCGCAGCTAGGTTTCGTTTAGATAGATCGAATGTAACCTGTAATATCAAGACTCAGCTTGTACGTGGAGAATTAGAGCAAAGGCTGAGAGTTTGCCGTAGCCCTACACTTCCTGCCCGGGTCATAAACATTTCGGAGACATTTTTCCCACCTCTGAACATCCTTGTAGCAAGTTCTCCATGATTCACTCACTACCTCTTACTGTGGTGTGCAGCCCGATAGCGTTATCCTCATTGACTTCAGTTTCTGATTTAGACCATCAGGATTAATTGAATCACAGCCCATCCCGAATGGGGCCCATTTATCAAGTAAAGAGCCCCTGCCTGCAGGCAGCTGTACAGAGCTGCCGTCCCAGCGCACAGGGCCAGCTGGCTCTGAAGGAATTTGGTGCCATGTACGTGTAGCTGGGTCATCCTCCTGCTTTTGCCTTACTGTAGCGCAGGGCAAAGAAGCTTACAAATATATTTTCTAGAGATGCCTGTGACTCTCTCAAAAACCCCATCCTGTTACTGGCAGCTTGCTCCAGATTTTTGACTGTCTGGTGTCTGTGGGAAGTGGAGAGAGTTTTTGATTTTGTATGTTATATGAGTAGATATGTTGTCATATTGTGCAAAGGTTTAACATTATTTTTATATGGCCTAGAAATTTTGACTTTTAAAACTAAAATGGGAAACAAGTGAACTTCCTTTTTATGCCTTTAGGACAAGAAAGTTTTGGGTGCTTCTGTCTTTCTTATGAGAAACCATTTGATATCACTTTAAAGGATGCTAGACACGTACACCGATTACATATTTATCATTTAGATAGAAGTCTTGCATTACCCTGCAGGCTTCTTTTAAACTCAGCGTTAGCCTAGAGACACAATATATGAAGGCCTATCAATGCAGCCTATCAGGATAACTAAATATTATGCATGAAGCAAAATATTTGCCTTTCATTATGAAAATAAGTGTTCTCTGCAGTGTTAAGCTTAAAGCGTGTTGTTCAAAAGATGTGATCAAGACATCAAAGAGGGGAAAATTAAGATAGCAGGAACTGAACCAGCTGTCTTTCCTTTGGTAATTAAGAGACAATCTCATGCATTGCCCTGCTAGAATTGCAAACTTTGTTTTCCCCTGAGAGCCATGTTCTGAAGTGGGAGTCATTTTACCACTTTTAAAATGAGCTGCTTTAATTTTACAGTCATAGTAAGGCTTAGCAAGAGGCAACAGTCAACTTCAGCACCCTGCTACAACATGGCTCATTAGTCCTCAGAACAATTTAAAGCATCAATACTATTTTCTCCTCTGTTTTGTATGGAACGAGGTGACAAGTTGATGGGTGTCCTTGGTCCATCTGACCTGGCCAAGGTGCGCATGCGATTTGTCACACTGGATGGTCCAAGGGTGATGCTCAGCAGAGTCAGAGAGTAAAGGCGTTCATCTGGGAGCAACTTCTTTATAAATTGGCATCTTCTGAGTTGCTTCTGCTTACATGCCCCGGAGCTGTGGTCCAAGAGACGAGGTAGGAAAATAAATGCAAGGCCTGCATGGGCAGTGATTCAGTGCATCTCTCCAATTTGGGGGTCCCTGCCTTGGCACACCCCTGAGGTGACCTGAAGCAGCTCTTTGAACTCTTACATATCTGAATTCATGAATGCTGAGAATTTAAAATAATCAGCAACTTCTGAGAAAATTCAACTGCTTTCATCTTTGTTCTTGGCAAAGAAAGTAAGTCTTGTCTGTGACAGCACTTTGTGTAGGTTTGCCTAAGCTGACTGTAGCTTCGGTTTGTGTAGCTGGGACAGCACAGGGCTTGGTGGTTTTAGTTAGTTTCTCACCTGTATGTTGTGGGTCACACTGCAGTATCAACCCTGCCCCTTCGAAGCCAGCTTGGGCCTGTCTCTGAACGGTGTCAGGGCTGCCTGTCCCCATGCCATGTCACTAAGGTGTTATGGTCCTGACTCTGGGTTTCACAAGCTGTCCATAGAAGCAGACTTCTGTGTTCAAAGCCTGTAGTTGGACAGGCAACCCAAAATACAAGGACTTTTCCTCCCTTGGTGTTTAGTCTGCCATGGGCAAGTGAAACTCTCTCAAAACCAATCTCTTTGGTTTGTGTCCTGGTTTTTGCTAGTTAAACTATTACAGTTTGTTAATGTCCCCTTTTAAGCACCAGCATCTCCTCCACGCAACAAGAACGACCTGAGGATGAGTTTGCATGGAAGGGCTCATCTCCTTTGAAATTTCAGCCCCATGAAGTGACAAATGTTTGAACTGGGACTTCAATGAGAGCAGTTTCTGGGGGAAAAAGCTATGGTGAAACATCTCTCATAGCAACTTGAGTGTCAGGAGACACAGCTTCTGTCCTCGCCACAGACTACCGTGTGACTGTTGGCAAATCACTCGTGGTCTGATTGTTTTTTCTTGTCCTTTTTTTTAAAATCAGAGTTGCAAAATTACCTTCATGCAAGCCATAGTGGCCACTGGTGTTTATTAGCTCTATGCAAGCTACTGCTTTTTTCTTGTCTCTTTCCTACTTCAGTTCTGGGGCATATGATGGTGTTTTTCCATCTTTGTCAGATGCTTTCAGCTTGTTGAACAGAAGGTGCCTTCATAGGGTCATACAAGTGATGTGTGTGGTCACACAGAGACAGCACTTGCAGACTTAGATTTGATTCCTCCCCAGCTGTCCTTGACTGGGGATGTAGCAGCAGTGACACTGGGTTTCAGCAGCCTTGGGATGTACTAGATATCAAGTATCACCTCATACCCTGGGGTGAAGCTGTCTCCATTTTGCAAAGTGCTGGTTGATGATATCAGCTGAAGTTTCAGGTAAGGGAGAAGGTCAAAACCACCCTATAAAAACTGCTTTTTTAAATCGCTCCATCAGACAAGCTGTAGCTGAAAGTAGAGAAACTATTGCATATGCTGTTTGTAGCAGGTTGTTAATTTATTCCTGGAAGAGTTCCTCTTTGTGTTTTCTTCCCCAAAATTACTTTCTGCTTTTGTGCAAAGGCATGGTATAACCCCAGCACCTCTCACAGAGACACATTGCATCAGAGGTCGCATAATACTGTATGATGTGCTTCGAGTTTAGCCCCAGCCAAGCCCCATGGGTCAGACAGTGACAGGAAGGAGAGAAGATGACACCGTGAGCTGTTTAAAAATCTGATTAAAGGGGCAGATGGATCAAAAGAAAAATTCAAGTGGGAGCTGGACTGCTTGGAGGAAGTAGAAATATTGCTCCTTTAATCAGAATTACCGCTTGCCCAGGGCAGAGTCTAGAAGTGATGTTTGGTGCCATCTTGCTGTGTTTTTGGGGCTGAACCACAGTCCCAAATCCCCTGAGTCTTGGTGATGGAGAGGGGTGTGTGGGAGTAGAGCGTGCTCAGCACTTTGCAGGATCAGAGCTTTTTGTCAGCTTGTGTGAAATAAGGTCAGAGCTTAGGGACAGGAGTGATGGGTGGTAGACAGCTCAAGCAAGGGGGAGCAGGCTTTTATTGTTACATGCAAATTGGTCACAGTAACATCTACTTATCAAAAACCCACATTGTGCCTAATGTAGTCCCCAAATTATCCTTAATTCCGGTTGGAGGAGAGCTCCCGTCTGCAGTTAAAACCACTATGGCTGAAAAATATGTGTTTTTAACTTAGGTTTTAGTGAAATAACACAAACCGAAGAATTGTCATTGCAATTTATGTTCAATCAACACTAATACCTTAAAAAAGGATGTTTTTCCTAAAAAGCTGAAAGACAGGTAGAAAAAGGCTTTTACTTCAATCTACATCCTCTAGAATACAATGCTGCATCTTGTGCAGAAACTGAAAGCACTGTTGAAAAATACCAAATGCAATCAATAAGTCATTTTATTTAGTTAAAAAAATATTTTGGAAGGAAATAACTCCAAGTTTTGATCAGCCTTGCCGTAGAAAAGAAGAAATTATCTCTATGTGTAACATAAAAGGGAGCTTAATCAAAGGCCAAAATAACCAAGCCAAGGGAACATCCAGTGTTTAAAACAAACAACCCGAGCTTTAAGCTTCTCTCTGATCTCTTCCATTAAAATTCACTCTTGGAGACTATTCGATAGAGAAGCCTCCTGTCTCCTTGGACAAAAGAGAAATTTATCTGAAAGTGAGGTCTGTGTTGGACGCCCTGGCTCTGCGGCCGTGCAGAAGGGGACTGCAATGGCAGGTGATGGCACCGTGTCCTGCTGGAGCCGTTCAGCTCCTGCCAGGCAGCAAGGGACATGTCACCACCCACCAGTGCCCCCGTCCCTCTCTCTGGCTCATGTGCCTGTCATTGCTGCCTCTTGCCTTGTCAGGACAAAGGTGACAGAGGTACAGAGTGCTGATACCCACAGGCTGTGGCTCTGGTGGTTTCTGATTCTGGGTATTTCAGCTTGGAGCTACTGCAGACCCTTTGTGTTCTGGCCTGCAGCAATGGCAACAAGTAGCATCCCAGCTGTATAACCATCTTGTGACCCTGTAGTGACCATGCTGGCTTTTGGGAAACCAGTCACGCTGAGAGCAGGGCTCCCAAGCAGCTCGCTCAGGGTGTCTCTGCTGCCAGTGGTCACCAAGGCAGTTTCCATGGGCAATGCTGGGCTTGGGATCTTCTGCTCTACAATGAGTGCCCTTTGTCAACCAACGGTTTCTGAGGTAGCACAAAAGGACCCCTTGGTCTCTCTTAGTCTCTGCTGCTGCTGCTAAATCCCTCAGCAGAAGTTGACTGATTCCTTATATTGAATAAATTAAAAATATCTGTCTTTAGCCCTCTTGGAATGAACCTGAAGTCTACCCAGAAGTGAACCCTTCTCTTCTCCTGGTGCTTGCAGGCTCCAACTTGCAAATATGTCATACCCTGGACAGTGTCTAATGCAGAGGTACTCAGAAAGTGCCCAGTGCAAAGGTGCTCAGAAATACTCCACTGCTGTGGGAAGCAGCCCTGGCAGAGGCAACGTCTGCAGTAGGGGACCAAAATAGCCACGAGAGAAGGGCTTGGGCAGTGTGCTTCTCTGGGGCATGTACGTGACTCGAGACAGCTGCAGACCTTGTTGGTACTTGGTGGAGAGGGTTTAGAGATTTTGCACAAAGCTCTCCCCACCTGAAGGAACTGAAGGAGGAATGTGGCACATGGGTTTCAGGCATGACTGTCTAAAAACAAACGTGTTTTCAGTGTCTGTGATCCGAGGATCCTGTTCAGACCTGGTATCACACTATCCACTTCAGCCTGGTTACTAATCCCGGCACTGAGTTTGACCCTTAAGCTTTTTGTTTTTATCATGTGCTTTGATATGGTCATAAAAATACTGACTGGCTGGCAGAGCTCCAGGGCTTGGCTTTATATTCATCAGCTGTGAAACGAACGTGCTTAAAGTGGTTTTATGCTTCAGAATATTGTCTTTTTTTTTCCCCCCCCATAAGATTATTTTAAAGCTTATGTTCCCTGTTCTGGGGACATCTCTGTTGCCCTCTGCACATTGTGCAGAGCAGGTATGTCCAGGATTGCCTTTTCCCTTTGCCTCAAACCTGGGCCTATAGAATCATAGAATGGTTTGGGTTGG
>NW_010303636.1:0-210 GCF_000700745.2 Antrostomus carolinensis
CCCTGCAGCTTCCCAAGGGATGGACCTGCAGGCTGCCAGCTCTGCCAGCCTCACCAGCCACCCCCATACCCCCTGCCCAGAGACAGCCCCCAACCTCTGCAGTGAGAGCGTGTTTGCACTTAATGAGTCTTTAATTCAGCCGGTGCTGCAGGTAGCAGAGGGAGGGCCAGGGACACGCAGGCCAGGAGTTGCCTCTCCTGCTTCCAGTCT
>NW_010303636.1:245-1060 GCF_000700745.2 Antrostomus carolinensis
TAAGTGCCAATTTGACCTCCTCACTTTCAGATGTCTCCAGTCTCCACTGGTAAATAGATTTGTGCGTCTCCAGCAGAAACCTCCTCGAGCTGAGCCTGGCGTTGGAGCAGGCGGCTGCACAGCAAGCGAGGGCGATGCTCGACCCTGCCATCAGCGTGGCCCCACTGCCACTGAGCTGAAGCCAAGAGAAACAACATTCCCTCCCAAAAGACATGGAGAGCTGCAGGTAATGGAAACCTCAGCCACTGGCGACGACGGGGATGCACCGAGCAGGAGCTGACCCGGCGCTCCGGTGGCAGCTTTGTCATTACCTTGATGTGGGACTGCAGCGAGTCCCTGCCCATCTGCTCCCTGCCATGGCCTGGGAACCAGGACATGGGTGAGTGTGTGCGAGTGTGAGCGTGTCCGTGGGCACAGTGCAACCACCCTTCACCCTCCCATCCCCAGCCCGGGGTCCCGAGGGGATGGGAAGAGGACAGGAGAGGACGTACGGTTTGACTTTGTTGAAGAAGCGGCGCCGCAGCATCATGACCAGCGTGCCGAGGAGGATGGTGGTGCACATGGCGCTTCCTCCATCACCACGCAGCGCTGCCGGCCCCTCACGTCCCTCCCGGAGACACCGCTCAGCCCGGGGCTGTCACCTGTGCTCGGCTCGACTGTCACCCTGGCTGTGGGCACCTCTCCCCAGCAGCCACCTGAAGGCTCTCAGGGCTGGTTTTAGGAGGAATTAGAGCAGGATCAGATGTAATTAAGAGGTGATAAATGAGGACACTCTCCTCTGACCCTCGGACAGGAGAGAGCTGAGTGACTGGTAT
>NW_010303637.1:0-3431 GCF_000700745.2 Antrostomus carolinensis
CCCTTCCAATCCCCAACATTCTGTGATTTGCTCTCTTTAGCATGAAATCTGTTATATGCTTCCTGCTTTGGACACTGGATGGTTGTTAGTGTGAAGAGGAGGCTAAAGGAAAAGTGCTGATATCATGTCTTCAGTCAAAAACCTTTATTTTTCTGTCCCCTGAATGCTCATCTAACAATTTTGTTTTGTCTCATTTGAGGGATGAAGACTGGAACGAATTTAATGACATCAACAAAATTATCATCAGACAGCCGATCAGGACAGAGTACAAAATCGCTTTCCCCTACCTGTACAATAACCTGCCTCACCATGTCCACCTGACCTGGTAAGTACAGCAGCCTCCAGAGCAGGGAGAGGAGGAGAAAGCTCTCAGGATGTTCTAACACATACTGTGTTTGTAGGTATCATACTCCAAACGTCGTTTTCATTAAAACAGAAGATCCTGATCTCCCAGCTTTTTACTTCGACCCGCTGATCAACCCTATTTCACACAGACACTCTGTCAAGGTGAGTCACTGTCCTAGAGCACCTGTGGTCAACCCTTCGTGTGGAGGTGATGGGGCTTTAGCATCTTGTTTGTAACTTTGCTTCTGATAGTGGCACACACACACACACAGATATTTCAGGAGAAAGCACAAGCCCTTTCAGAAAAACACCCACATTTTAGTCTTTTTCTACTTCTGGAGTTGGCACAAAGCTGTTTCCTTTGGTCTCTGTAGGATAAATCCGGAGGGGGCTAATTAACAGTGTTATTTTAGAGTCTTCTAATAGGTTAATTATCTTTTTGGTTGCCCTTGGTGTATTCGTAGTGCTCATGTCTCCTTTGAGTACCTCTCTAACACCGAGCTCAGGCTCTGGTAGCCAAAGTTAGTTCTCAGGCCCAGTTCTCAGTGGTTTTTGCTTCTTTCATACTTCGTGCTGTCACACTTTTACCATGAGAGCAAAGAAATTCTTTTTACTTGTTTAACTGTGAAAAATGAGCTGAAGCAACCAGGAAACAGATGTTGTGTGGTGTTTCTGCATTTCAGAGTCAGGAACCGTTGCCTGATGATGATGAAGAGTTTGAGTTGCCAGAGTTTGTGGAACCTTTCCTGAAAGACACTCCACTCTACACGGATAACACAGCCAATGGCATTGCCCTGCTGTGGGCCCCACGGCCCTTCAACTTGAGATCTGGGAGGACTCGGAGAGCTCTTGATATCCCACTGGTCAAGAACTGGTGAGTTCTTCCCTGGGGGAAGGGATGTTCTAGTGCTTGTGATGTTATTATTTTGTTACAATGAAAATAAAATAAAGAGATCCTATGGTGACTGGTTTCTAGAGATTTTTAGGAGACTTTCTGGAGAATTCCTGTTCTCTGAGGAGTGTTTTTCCTGCAAATTTGAAATATGGTTTATCCCCAGGTATCGTGAGCACTGCCCAGCAGGCCAGCCTGTGAAAGTGCGAGTCTCCTATCAGAAGCTACTGAAATACTATGTTCTGAATGCACTCAAGCACAGACCCCCCAAGGCCCAGAAGAAGAGGTAAGTGGGGGCCTGTTGAGTGTGGAACTGCTGATCTGTGGTGGGTTTCAGCTGATTATAGTCTCTGCTCTCTCCAGGTACCTGTTCCGCTCCTTCAAGGCTACAAAGTTTTTCCAGTCGACGAAGCTGGACTGGGTGGAAGTTGGCTTGCAAGTGTGTCGCCAGGGCTACAATATGCTGAACTTGCTGATCCACAGAAAGAACCTGAACTACCTTCACTTGGATTACAACTTCAACCTGAAGCCCGTGAAGACCCTCACCACTAAGGTATTGATCCATGTGCTGTTTTACTCAAGAGTAAAGTGTACTTGCAGATTAAGTAGGTAACGTGGTAGACAGGCCACGGTGCCTCAGCTGTTCAGTTGTTGTACAGACTGACCAAAGTGGAGCTGTTTCACTCTTGTATAATGTTACATAAATTCTGGATTTTTGTCTCTTCCAGGAAAGGAAGAAATCTCGTTTTGGTAATGCTTTCCATCTGTGCCGAGAGGTTCTGCGGCTGACTAAGCTGGTGGTGGACAGCCACGTCCAATACAGACTTGGAAATGTGGATGCATTTCAGGTAGGCTCTTTTTTTTTCTTAATTTATTTTTTTAAAGGTGAGGAGGGAAAGTGAGAGGAGAAGTGGAGGATCTGATTGGGCTTGTGTAGGCTGCACAAAATGAATTAATGTTGCAGTGTTATGGAGAAGAGGGGAAGCAATGAAAATATGGAGCATTGCATGAAATTCTCGTTTATAAGAATCAATTGTTGCATGAGTCAGTGTTAGGAGCTTTGTGTGGCCTAATTCACTTGGCTCCTGGTTGTAAAATCAACCTAGCTTCTTGAGGCAATGTGTGTAGTGTTTATTGTGCCCCTTGTGTTTCAGTTGGCAGATGGCTTGCAGTACATCTTTGCCCATGTGGGTCAGCTGACAGGAATGTACCGATACAAGTACAAACTGATGAGGCAGATTCGTATGTGCAAGGACCTGAAACATCTAATCTACTACAGGTTTAACACGGTCAGTTCCACCTTTCCAGGTGGTGGTGACCCCATGTGAACTCAGCACTGAGGGAGGGATTCTGGAATATCAGTAAGTGACCTGCTGTTACCATGTCTCTCTTCTTCCAGGGACCTGTGGGCAAAGGTCCTGGCTGTGGTTTCTGGGCTCCAGGCTGGAGAGTATGGCTGTTCTTCATGAGGGGCATCACACCGCTGCTGGAACGCTGGCTGGGGAATCTGCTGGCCAGGCAGTTTGAAGGTCAGCACACTCTGTAAATCTTGGATGTGGGGGGAGTGTGTGGTAAAGATTAATACTGTTGACTTGCCAGCTCGAACTCCAGTGTTCTGTTCCAAGTGGTGGTCTGTATCCATGCTCCATGTCAATCCCAAGATCTATTAACCAGTTTAGAACTCTTAGGAGACCAGTGCCTTCAGAACAGATTCCAAATGGAAGTGGGATTCCCTGCTCCATAGCACTGTAGGGTCCATAGCCTCCTGATCATCTACTCCAAATTCACCAGTGATGTTGTGGCAGTGTAATTTCTTGAGACATCCTGCACTCCCATGTTAGGAAGAAGGAGGAGCACTGCCCAGTAACGTCAGAACTGCTGAAGTACTTTTGTAGTACTTCAAGAAAAACAAAAGTACTTTGCTTTTTCCAGGCCGTCACTCAAAGGGAGTAGCAAAGACTGTCACGAAGCAGCGTGTGGAGTCTCACTTTGACCTGGAGCTGAGGGCAGCTGTTATGCATGACATTCTGGACATGATGCCAGAAGGAATCAAACAGAACAAAGCCAGAACCATCCTGCAGCATCTGAGCGAGGCCTGGCGGTGCTGGAAAGCCAATATCCCCTGGAAGGTAAGTCTCTCACTTGGCCTTTCGTTTCAATTTTAGCATCTCCCAGGTAGAACTGCTCTCTTCAT
>NW_010303637.1:3448-14691 GCF_000700745.2 Antrostomus carolinensis
CCTCACTTTACTGTCCCTCCCCAGGTGCCAGGGCTCCCGACTCCTATTGAGAACATGATCCTGAGGTATGTGAAGGCAAAAGCTGACTGGTGGACAAATACAGCTCACTACAACAGGGAGCGGATCCGTCGGGGTGCCACTGTGGACAAAACTGTCTGTAAGAAGAATCTGGGCCGGCTGACCAGACTCTACTTAAAAGCTGAGCAGGAACGGCAGCATAATTACTTGAAGGTACTTCTGTCTTGCCTGAGTTTGCCCAAATTGGTGCTGTTTTCATAGAGAAGCTTTCACTGACTTAATGCTGGTGGTGTGATTCTGCAGGATGGGCCTTACATCACTGCGGAAGAGGCTGTTGCTGTGTACACAACCACAGTGCACTGGCTGGAAAGCAGGAGGTTCTCACCCATTCCCTTCCCACCGCTGTCCTACAAGCATGACACCAAATTGCTCATCTTAGCCCTGGAGAGGCTGAAGGAAGCTTACAGGTAAGCGGTGTGACTGTTCTGCCAAGGGACAGACATATGAATCAGCACCTGAATCAGCACCTCTCCTATGAGGACAGGCTGAAAGAGCTGGGGCTGTTCAGCCTGGAGAAGAGAAGGCTCCAGGGAGATCTTATAGCAGCCTTCCAATACCTGAAGGGGGCCTACAAGAAACCTGGGGAAGGACTTTTCATAAGGGCAACTAATGGCAAAACAAGGGGAAATGGGTTTAAGCTGAAAGAGGGGAGGTTTAGATTAGATATTAGGAAGAAGTTTTTCACTGTAAGGGTGGTCGGACACTGGAACAGGTTGCCCAAGGAAGCTGTGGCTGCTCCTCCCTGGAAGTGTTCAAGGCCAGGCTGGATGAGGCTTTGAGCAACCTGGTCTAGTGGAAGGTGTCCCTGCTGCTGGCAGGGGGGTTGGAACTGGATGATCTTTAAGGTCCCTTCCAATCCAAACCATTCTATGATTCTATGATCTGCACTGGGAAAGGCTTCTGAAGCTACTTTGTTATCCATTATTCCTGGAATTGAGTATGTTGTAAAACTTAACCCTGATGGACTGGTAAAGGCTGTAGGTTGTGGTGCTACCAAGGTCATCTGGGGGTTCTTCACGAACTCTGCCACTTGGGGTTAAAACAGTGCCATGCTTGTAAGGGTCATTGGTCATCTTGGGGATGTGGATTGTGAAGAGTTCCAGATCTTGTCTTGGTCTGCTTGGTTGAGTAGTGTCTTCCATCAGTTTAATGCAGTGGCCGTTAATTTGTTCATGTTTGGGTGCATGAGCTGTTCTTTTCTCACTTTCAGTGTGAAATCTCGCCTGAATCAGTCACAGAGAGAGGAGTTGGGCTTGATTGAACAGGCTTATGATAATCCTCATGAAGCTCTGTCCAGAATCAAACGACACCTTTTAACTCAGAGAGCCTTCAAGGAGGTAAGTATCCTGGTGAAAGCCAGACCATACTAAAAGTTATGCTGCATTCAGGAACTAAATGGTGCTAAGACTTTGTGTTCTCTGTCAGCTCTAAGCCTCAGTTTTGCCTCTTCTTTTTTTAGGTGGGTATCGAGTTCATGGATCTCTACAGCCACTTAGTTCCTGTTTATGATGTTGAACCCTTGGAGAAAATCACAGATGCTTATCTGGATCAGTATTTGTGGTACGAGGCCGATAAGCGACGACTTTTCCCTCCGTGGATCAAACCGGCTGACACTGAACCTCCTCCGCTGTTGGTGTACAAGTGGTGCCAAGGTTAGCGGGGTCTTGTATTCCCTGCAAAAATGAGTGTTGTTATCAGGAGCTTGCTTTCTACAAGTGCCTTTGGGAGCTGAACTTTCATATTTGCAACTTGCAGTCAGCAGTCATTACAACCAAAGGCTCTATTTTGTAGGTTAATATCTGTATGTATATACTGGAGTACGAGAACTCCCATGGCATTTGTCATTGATTACGTATTTCTGTTCCATTTCTGGATAGACTGGAAGGACCAGAGGCTGAAAAAATCAGGCATTACAGGAAATATGTTGACTTCCTGTGCCTAGAAGGGTCCTTCTGCACTCTCATATGTCAGATAACATGACAAGCTTGTTTTTCTCCTCAGGCATTAATAATCTGCAAGATGTTTGGGAAACAAGTGAAGGTGAATGCAACGTGATGCTGGAATCTCGATTTGAGAAGATGTACGAGAAGATTGACCTGACGTTGCTCAACAGGCTCTTGCGTCTTATTGTTGATCACAACATTGCTGACTACATGACAGCCAAGAACAACGTGGTGATCAACTACAAGGTGATGATTGCTGTCAGCAAAGGGAGCGCGTGGGCTGTGAGATTGAGAGGTTTTGGACCCATGTGGGAGGAGGGGACACAAGACTTGCCAGAGAAGGAAGTGATGAGGGAGTAAGAAAACCCTTCTAGGTCCTACTGAAAAGCAACTGCTCAGGTAGAAGGCCTCTGGTGTATTGTGACAGTCAGGTTCTCACAATTCCCCTTCATTTCCTCAGGACATGAATCACACAAACTCCTACGGGATTATTCGTGGGCTGCAGTTCGCTTCCTTCATTGTCCAGTATTACGGGCTTGTGATGGACCTGCTGGTGCTGGGTCTGCACCGTGCCAGTGAAATGGCTGGGCCTCCCCAGATGCCAAATGACTTCCTCAGCTTCCAAGACATTGCCACTGAGGTGGCCCATCCCATCCGCCTCTTCTGCAGATACATCGACCGTATTCACATCTTCTTCAGGTGAGAGCTCTGGGGCTCTGCTTTCCTCAGCTGAACTTTTGTTCTGGCATCTTGCAGCAGATGCTGTGAAAGCAGGAATTAGTCTGCTCCCACTCCAGGCTTTTGTTCCCTTTGCTAAGAAAGATCAGCAATATTTGAATTGACAGACTTCCAAGAACAGCTGGGTGTCCACATGCCTCCTCTTGCTTTCTCAGTTCGCTTTTCTGCAGCTCCACTGGATTAGCAGAAAACCAACAATGTCAAAAGTTCAATTGTTACAGATTTTTCTACTGGTAAAATAAACATTTTGCAGCTTCCCAGCAAGTGGACATAAAATTTTATGTCTGTTCATGGAAAGATAACCCAAACAGTCATAGGTTGCTCTGAGCTAATAAAACTGCAGCCCCCTTCAGACTTGCTGTGCCAAGTCCTTATCTGTCTGGGCAGACTGGTGTTCTGAGAACTTGGTCATGTAACTCCAGATCTTCTTCTGTGCGTTTCCAGGTTTACAGCAGATGAGGCGAGAGACTTGATTCAGCGTTACCTGACAGAGCATCCAGATCCCAACAACGAGAACATTGTAGGCTACAACAACAAGAAGTGCTGGCCCCGGGATGCTCGGATGCGCCTCATGAAACATGATGTGAACCTGTAAGTTCTGCAACCTGGAAAAAAACAACCTTGAGAAAAAACTACTTTACAGTGAGGGTGACAGAGCCCTGGGACAGGCTGCCCAGGGAGGGTGTGGAGTCTCCTTCTCTGGAGACATTCAAGACCCGCCTGGACGCCTTCCTGTGTGATCTCATTTAGGTTCCTGCTCCGGCAGGTGGATTGGACTGGATGATCTTTTGAGATCCCTTCCAATCCCCAACATTCTGTGATTCTGTGAAGTGGTGGGAGGGTGGGAGAATTAGTTGTAATAAATAATTGTTGGAGACTGATGGGCAGGTGCTCAGAAAGGTGAGTAAGAAGAAGTGAGGGGTCTGTGTTGTGATTCTGACAGTGAGTGATGCGTGTGAGAGACTGTAGTGCTAGGAGAGCATTGAGAACTCACCCAGTTTCTATTTTGCTTCGATAACAGCCTCTCACTGTGCACGTCTTGTTTCTCAGTGGTCGTGCTGTATTCTGGGATATCAAGAACCGGCTGCCTCGGTCCGTCACCACGGTGCAGTGGGAGAACAGCTTCGTGTCTGTTTACAGCAAGGACAACCCCAATTTGCTGTTTAACATGTGTGGGTTTGAGTGCCGCATCTTGCCCAAGTGCCGCACCAGCTATGAGGAGTTCACCCACAAGGATGGTGTCTGGAACCTGCAGAATGAGGTAGGGTGAGGGTTTGAGAGCAGTCTTTGCTTGACCTGTACCTTGTGTCAAAGCAGAACTTATACCTGATGGCAGAGGGCTGCCTAACAGTGTGAGTTTGGCAGCTGTGTAACTGGGACCACTAGCAGGTGGAGCTAAAATGAACTGGGTATGAACTTCCTTCCTGAGAGGGATGGGAAATCCTTGGCTGGGGATGAACAGGGACCTGAAACTGTAGAGGTGCTGTTGGGACTCTTCTCTACACGTGTTTCATGAATGCCTAATGGCAAGAGCTCCCCTTACTGTCTGTATTGGAGAGGGAAATAACATTCCTGGGTTCTTGTAGGTCACCAAGGAGCGCACAGCTCAGTGTTTCCTGCGTGTGGATGATGAGTCTATGCAGAGGTTTCACAACAGAGTGAGGCAGATCCTCATGGCATCTGGCTCCACAACCTTCACTAAGGTAAGGTGGGAGGACAATGTGTGACAGAGCTTTCTGCAGACGCTTGGAGAACGAGCTGAGAACTGAGCCTTTGGTTTCCTTTCTAGATTGTCAATAAATGGAACACAGCTCTGATTGGCTTGATGACGTATTTCCGGGAGGCTGTTGTAAATACTCAGGAGTTGCTTGATTTGCTGGTGAAGTGTGAGAATAAAATCCAGACTCGAATCAAAATTGGTCTGAATTCCAAAATGCCCAGCCGTTTTCCACCAGTGGTGTTTTACACCCCTAAAGAGCTGGGGGGGCTGGGCATGCTCTCCATGGGCCACGTTCTCATCCCACAGTCTGACCTGAGGTGAGTTGTGCTACTCTATCCTAAATGCCCAGGTGAGTTGAGTATTTTATTAGATACTCTTCCCATAAAAATACATGAGAATGCTAAACCATGCCTTGCTACAGAGATATGTTGCCTTTACAGTAGGTCATGGCAGTGTGACCTGTGAATTCCTATGGCTCTTACCTCACTCTTGTACTTCTTTGCTCCAGGTGGTCCAAGCAAACAGATGTTGGCATCACTCATTTCCGCTCAGGAATGAGTCATGAGGAGGACCAGCTCATCCCAAATTTGTATCGTTACATCCAGCCATGGGAAAGTGAATTCATTGACTCTCAGAGAGTGTGGGCAGAGTATGCCCTCAAGCGACAAGAGGCTATAGCCCAGAACAGGTATGTTTCCAGGTGCAATCACGTCTCTCTCTGTCTCTGTGTGTGGGGACAGGCAGTGGGGTGAAGTATCACACTCAGGGTTCCAGGGACCTTGCTGGGCCTGTGATAAGTGCTGTGGGGCCACCTGCAAAGATGCTGTCCTACCTCTGGAGGAGATACAGACTCTGTAAGCAGATAGTACAGCCATGGCATGGTTTGAGGTCAATGGTATGCCAGGTTGTGCCAGGAAGAGCTGACATCAGACCTGTTTGCAGATGGTTGTGCCCATTTAAAAGGGCAGGCTTTTCCTTTTGGCTGTTTGACATCAGCATGTTCATAGTGATGGTTGTAGACACTTTGCTGAGCCTCTGAGTGTGTGGCATTTTAGAATGTCTCCTGCCAGAGCCCCGAGGTCTTCTTATTTCTGTGATCACATCACCTGAAATATTCATTAATGCATTCCTATAAAATTGAGAGGTAACAAAGTGTGGGGTTTTTTTTTTCTTCAGGCGTCTGACGCTGGAGGATCTGGAGGACTCGTGGGACAGGGGAATTCCTCGTATTAACACCCTTTTCCAGAAGGACCGGCATACCCTGGCTTATGATAAAGGATGGAGAGTCAGGACTGACTTCAAACAGTATCAGGTATTGATTGGGAATTTCTCTGGCTCAGTGTGAGGTTCAGACAATGTCCTTTCACTTTTGAAGCATTTCAGTAGATTGCAGTGTCTTGGGGAACACCACACTGAGTATTAAGAAATCACTTCTGGAGAGGAGGAAAAAAGGTCCCAAAACAAACATTTCAAAATCATAAGTTTTAATAACAGTGGAAAAATTTATTATTTAAAGACTCTAATGGTTGCTCTGTAGAAGGCCAGTCCCTGAAAGATAAAACCATCATCTTGGATTCAACCCAGTCTGAATTTCATAGTAGTACTGACTGAACTCATGCTGTAGATGAGCTCTGTCCTCCAGGACTGAGGGCATGAGGCTTTTTACTTGTTCACTGACATCATCATCATCTTGGTTCCTACAGTTAGTGCAGCCAGGTTAAATGATCTGAATATCAAGCTGCTCACTGGAGCACTGTTGTCTCCAGGTCCTGAAACAGAACCCGTTCTGGTGGACGCATCAGCGCCACGATGGAAAACTCTGGAACCTGAACAACTACCGCACGGATATGATCCAGGCACTTGGTGGAGTGGAAGGAATCCTGGAGCACACTCTCTTCAAGGGCACTTACTTCCCCACATGGGAGGGTCTCTTCTGGTAAGAGAAACCTTAATGTGACTTGGTCTTGCAAGCTGGAGCTTAGTGGTGCACCAGGAGGAGTCCTTGGTCAAGCTGTACTGATTCTGTTGAGGTTTTTCCATTTTTCAGCCGTCACTCGAGCACACTGTGTAGTTTAGTTGTGAGGGCACCTGGGACTGAGCTGTAGCTGAATATCAGCCTGCAAATCCATGGAAATTTCATGCATGAAACAATCTTCCCCGCTCTCGGTGTGGGTGTTCCCTGCATCTATTACGTGTGGCACATGACAGTCGGTGGAGATGAGGGACATCTTATACAATTGGTTGTCTGCTCTTTCTAGGGAGAAGGCCAGTGGCTTTGAGGAGTCCATGAAGTGGAAGAAGCTGACAAATGCCCAGAGATCGGGTTTGAACCAAATTCCAAACAGAAGATTCACCTTGTGGTGGTCTCCTACCATTAATAGAGCCAACGTAAGTGTCTGGAGTTTGTACCTGCAGAAACTTCCACTAATTGAGAGCAGTTAATTGATACTAATTCTTTGAAAACATCTCTCATGGATGAACTTAACCCCCTTAAGAGCATCTATTCTGTTCTCTCAACCTTATCAATTGTGCTGTTGCATGTTCTCACAGCTGCTTTTCCTTTGCAGGTGTACGTTGGGTTTCAGGTGCAGCTGGATTTGACAGGTATCTTTATGCACGGCAAGATCCCCACGCTGAAGATTTCTCTCATTCAGATTTTCCGAGCTCACTTGTGGCAAAAGATCCATGAGAGCATCGTAATGGATTTGTGTCAGGTGAGCAGTATGTTAACTGGGGTTTGTTTCTGTGCAATACTTGCATGTTCCTTGTGTACCAAAGGCCGACTGCTAGCAACAGAGATTGTCCCAGGGATTGTAGCAGGACTGCCCCTTCTTCAGCAGTTTGACAGGGAAGGGAAGGAAACAGGATTTTCCTGGGTGCCTGTTTTAGCTCTGTGTTGAGGATAGATTCTTTAGCCAGGTTGTTTGAACACAACTCACCTTTGACTGCCTTTTCTCCAGGTGTTTGATCAAGAACTGGATGCTCTGGAGATTGAAACAGTGCAGAAAGAGACAATCCATCCCAGGAAGTCATACAAGATGAATTCTTCATGTGCAGATATCCTTCTCTTTGCTTCCTATAAGTGGAATGTGTCACGTCCATCATTGCTTGCAGATTCTAAGTGAGTGTTTCCCTTTTCCCTCTCCTTGATCTTGTGGCAGAGCAGATCTGCTGAGCCTCTCACCCTGAGCCAAAGCCCTTATCTCTTGGGCAGCTAGGGCTGGTTTTCTCTGGGGACACGGGCAGACATAATCATCCCTAGCAAAGTGCAGAGCTGGTTTGGGTAGATGGTTGCTGCACCTCCTAGCACTGCCTTCTGCAAAACATGAGTGTCTTTGCTCCTGTTCTCTTCTCCAGTTGACCTTTCCCCTCAGCCAGAGCTCAGGATCTCAGAAGGGTTCTTTAGGAAACCCCACAAAGTTATGTTGTCCTAGGGCCAGAATCTGGAGTGAATTGGACACTTATCAGTTCACCTGAATCCTCACCAGACAGTCTCTGGGGGAAATGACCCTCATGACTGTACAGTAGAGGAGTCACTGTGCTGCTTTATTTGAACCTGCAACTGAACCCTGTAGGCTGAGGGTTTTTGTCAACAGCTCCTGCATTCAGCTGCTGTATGAAGAGAGCAGTAGGGTCCCGTTTCAGGATGGTGTGCAGATGGTAGCTGGCTTCAGTGTTCATGCTTGGTGGCAGTTACTCTCTGTCAAAGACATGCAGCAGCTGCAGGAGAGTTTTGTGCAAGATTAAATTGTTCTGGCTTGGTTTCTCCTCAGAGATGTGATGGACAGCACCACCACTCAGAAGTACTGGATAGATATCCAGCTGCGCTGGGGAGATTATGATTCCCATGATATCGAGCGCTATGCGAGAGCCAAGTTCCTGGACTACACTACAGACAACATGAGTATCTATCCATCTCCCACTGGTGTGCTCATTGCTATTGATCTGGCCTATAATTTGCACAGGTGAGAGCTGCATCTTCTCTATTTTAACCATTATTGGTAGTTTGTGGCTGTGTCCTAGTCCATCTCTGACCTGCGTTGTGTTGTGGGCAGAAGGATGAGGGGAGAAGGCAGAAGCTGGGGGTATGCAGTGGATGGGATAAGACATCTAGGCAGTCCTTCCAAGTTGCACAATGTGTGCTCATTCAATAATAATGATTCAGTTCTCCCAGCTCACTAATAATTTATTTTCTTAGGAGATTTCTGTCAGACTTTCCTTGGAGCTAAAGGACAGGCTTTGTTTAAAGGCCCCTTACAAGTGGAGACAACTGTTCTTCACTGGAGAACTAGGGGGAAAATCCCAGCAAGCAGACCTCTGCTCTGGTGTGCTTATTAGAGAAGATGCAGTTTTTCTGGGAGATGCAGCTTTTCTGGGAGTGCAGCATGTGTGTGCTGTGGCTTCCTGCTGGGAGGGGAAAGCTGCGGGGGATCAGCTCCCAAGGACATCAGGAGAGAAATCACTCAGTAGTATTCAGCAGGCAGAAGGGTGCCTGGCTGCTGCGTGGAAAGACTTGTGCACGGCTGTTGTCTCTTCATCTCAGAGCTGATGGTAACAACTAGGTCTTGCATTTGTTTCCTTCAGTGCTTATGGGAACTGGTTCCCTGGGAGCAAACCTCTGATCCAGCAGGCTATGGCCAAAATAATGAAAGCAAACCCTGCACTGTATGTGTTGAGAGAACGAATCCGCAAGGGCTTGCAGCTGTACTCGTCAGAGCCCACAGAACCGTACCTTTCCTCCCAGAACTATGGAGAGCTCTTCTCCAACCAGATCATCTGGTTTGTGGATGACACCAATGTGTACCGAGTGACCATTCACAAGGTGAGGCCAGAGGTGTATCTACAGGGGGGAAGGACAGGGATTGTAAATGTCCTGTGGGTGGTTGTGGAGACATGCATGATGGAAAACTAGGAATCAACATGGACCTGCATTTTTGCAGTGTGCACAGAGCAGCTCTTAAATTTCCTGTATGGTTCCTGCTCAAAGCACGCGGCGAATCGGCTGTTGTGTGAGTGTGTGGACAGGCTGCATTCATCTTACTGTTCTTTTCACTTTATCACTTTTTTCCCTCAGACTTTTGAAGGGAATTTGACCACAAAACCCATCAATGGAGCCATTTTCATCTTCAATCCCAGAACTGGACAGCTCTTCCTGAAGATCATCCATACATCTGTGTGGGCAGGACAGAAGCGTCTAGGACAGGTAGGGCCTGGCTACCTGCTGTGCTTTGGGCTGTGAGCTGGGGATGGGCTCTGACTGATTGGGACACTCAGTTGAGCAGAAAACATCATGAGGGTCTTCATCTTCCTGCCTCTTAACAAGTTTAGAGCTCCAGGTTCCAGTGTGTAACCTGTGCTCAGGCAAACATTAGGCAGGAGTTGATGTTGCAAGGTTTTTGAGGCTCTGAGGTGTAGAGAACATACATTTTCAGGCAGGGCTTGAGAAACAGTGCTGTGCTCAGTGTTAACACCAAATCACCTTGCACTTGGCTGTACATCCAGTGCAGTGAGAAGACTTTCAGGTGGCAAAGCCAGGGAGGTGGAGTAGGCAGCTATTTTTTCTGGGCCAGTCTGTGGTAACTGAACTCCAGGAATGGGAACTGCCTTCTGTGATCAGTAAGAAGGACATGATGAGCCTTGTCACTGATCTGGAACAAACCATAAATTCCAGCTGTATTTTTAGAAATTGATTTGAGTCTCTGTAATTCCCAAAGACGTGGAGACTCTGCTGTTACCAGGGAGGTATTTCTCTAACCCTGTTGTCTTTCTGTAGCTGGCCAAGTGGAAGACTGCTGAAGAAGTAGCTGCCTTGATTCGGTCACTTCCTGTGGAGGAGCAGCCTAAGCAGATCATAGTGACTCGGAAGGGCATGTTGGACCCACTTGAGGTAACGATGCAGATGCTGCTCTGTGGGGACATTGTAAAATCTTTGAGACATTGCAGAACAGTCCTGTGTTCCTGTGAAGGACTTTATCTGGACCTGTGTTCTGCAGTAGTTGTGAGCTAATTCCTCCTCTCTAAACTCCAGGTGCACTTGCTGGATTTCCCCAATATTGTGATCAAAGGCTCAGAGTTGCAGCTGCCCTTCCAGGCCTGTCTGAAAGTGGAGAAGTTTGGTGATCTCATCCTGAAGGCTACTGAACCCCAGATGGTTCTCTTCAATCTCTATGATGACTGGCTGAAAACCATCTCTTCCTACACGGTAAGCACAGCATGCCTAGTCTGCATTTTACTTTGCTATTGATAAATAAAGCAGGAGCCCAAGCTTCAGAAATCCCTCCCAGTTTGTTGCTCAGGAGCACTTGGCTCTGGGTCTGGCTGGATTTTCCTTCCACTGGCATTCCCTGTGCAGTGTTGTTGTGCTCAAACAGAGGAGTGCTGTACTAGTGCCTTGTCTATTTTGTTTCCTTCTTGCTGACTAACTGCATCTTTTTTTTTCTTCTCCAAGGCATTCTCTCGCCTGATTCTGATTCTCCGGGCACTACATGTGAATAACGATAGAGCCAAAGTTATTCTGAAACCAGACAAGACAACCATAACGGAGCCTCACCACATCTGGCCAACCCTGACAGATGAGGAGTGGATCAAGGTGGAGGTGCAGCTGAAAGATCTCATCCTTGCTGACTATGGGAAGAAGAACAAGTAAGGCACTGTCCAGCTGCAATAATCCTGTCAGCTTTTCCTTCCTCCTCTAAAGACTCTGTGGCCAGAGTCCTTTTTGTGGAGAGTAGAAGACTTTCAAGGGCCTTTGGCAATTAACTGTC
>NW_010303637.1:14741-17569 GCF_000700745.2 Antrostomus carolinensis
TAAAAATGTCTGCACCAAATCTTTTCTGATCTGTGCATCATGTGATTTGGTCCTTCCTCTTGTCTAAAAAGTTGTGGTTTCATTTTTCATAGTGCCCTGACTATGTTCTGAGCTCGTGCCTTGGTGAGAAAGGCCCAGAATGTATTTTGAAATGCCTGACTTGGGGGGGATTTTCTCTTTTCAGTGTGAACGTTGCATCCCTGACACAATCAGAGATCCGAGACATTATCCTGGGCATGGAGATCTCTGCCCCCTCTCAGCAGCGACAGCAGATTGCAGAAATTGAGAAGCAAACCAAGGAGCAGTCACAACTGACGGCCACGCAGACCCGCACTGTTAACAAACACGGGGATGAAATCATCACCTCTACAACCAGCAACTACGAAACCCAGACCTTCTCCTCCAAGACGGAGTGGCGAGTCAGGTAGGAAGGCCAGGCAGAGCTGTTGTGGAAGGAAAAAGTCAGAGTGCTCTGGGAGGGGTCTGTGCACCCTCTAATAATCGTCTCCTCTTCACAGAGCAATTTCTGCTGCCAACCTCCACCTGAGAACAAACCACATTTATGTTTCATCAGACGATATAAAGGAAACAGGCTACACCTACATTCTTCCCAAGAACGTGTTGAAGAAATTCATCTGCATCTCAGATCTGCGGGCCCAGGTGAGCGTGCAACGAGGCTGTTAACAGTTGTGCTCCCTGCTGCTGGGGCACACACCACTCCTGGGCAGCCAGGACCTCGTGGCCAAGGGCTGGGACCTTGCTGCTGTCTCTGTGGAGACAGACACTGACAATACAGCTGAGCAGACCTAAGTTCTAGTCAGGTCCTGATGGCTTCTTGGGGCCAGACTGTGGGGAGAAGCTCAGTCGTCAATAAAACTACAGTATTCTCTAGTGACAACCTGTTGGGCAAGAGATACTTGCCATAGGAGCTAAGGGCAGAGCCCACCTGCTCTTACACAGTTACAAGGATGTCTCTTTTGGGCTTCTAAGGTGGGTGTTTGTGTTCCTAGATTGCAGGTTACCTGTATGGAGTGAGCCCTCCTGATAACCCCCAAGTGAAGGAGATCCGGTGCATTGTGATGGTGCCCCAGTGGGGAACACACCAGACTGTGCATCTCCCAGGGCAGCTGCCGCAGCATGAATATCTCAAGGTGAGTCTTAGATAGAGAAGAGATAAGAGAGAAGATATATGAGAGAAGATATCTTCTGCTCCCAGTGTGGGTGGCAGATCACTCGTTCCAGTAACGGGGACCTAAGGTGATGGAGCAGCTTCCCTCAGTCAATTGTAGAAGTGAGGTTTCAAGGGCTCGACCTGAAGTCAACCTGACCTGGGATCAGGTGAGAGGGAAACCTTTGCTCCCTGCGCGCTTTGTACCATCCTTGAAGTGGTTTTGTTTTGAAGGTCTGTTGTTTCTAATACCTTCTCTTTTTGTCAGGAAATGGAACCTCTGGGGTGGATTCACACCCAACCAAACGAGTCCCCTCAGCTCTCGCCGCAGGATGTCACCACCCATGCCAAGGTCATGGCTGACAACCCTTCCTGGGATGGTGAGAAAACCATCATCATCACCTGCAGGTGAGACGCTTCTGTGTGACTCCTCTGCTGAGGGGACCCATGGGTGCAGCTCTTGGGAACAAATTAAAGTCTCAAACTAAAAATCTGGCAGAAAAGGAGGCTCATTTCTGGTTTCCCTCCTTCACCCCAGATGAATCTGACCTGCCCCATCTCTCTCCTCTCTCTCTTTCAGTTTTACGCCGGGCTCCTGCACGCTGACAGCCTATAAACTGACCCCGAGCGGCTACGAGTGGGGCAGGCAGAACACGGACAAAGGGAACAACCCCAAGGGCTACCTGCCATCCCATTACGAGAGGGTGCAGATGCTGCTGTCGGATCGCTTCCTCGGCTTCTTCATGGTCCCAGCCCAAGGGTCCTGGAACTACAACTTCATGGGTGAGCTGCCCTGGGAAAAGGAGAGGAGGGGAGGCAACGTGAATAGCTTGGGGAGGAGAAGGAAATAGCTCCTCAGGGAAATGTTCCTCAACCATGTCCAGTTCTGAAGCTTTTGACCTTCCTCAGAGTGTCTGGCAATTCCACCAGCGTTGGGGTCTGACCTTTCCTTGGTACCAGCACTGGGATGTCAATTCTCAATGATTTTTCAGTGGCAAGAGAGCAAACTGTGATAGAGGGGAGAAACAGACTGCTTGTCTTTCAGGATTGTAGTGTCTGGTCTGTTGCCACTGAAAAATTAATTCCTGTCAGGCAGATGAGATGATAATGGGAAATGAAAGAGAAAAGCTGTGCCCAGGAGGGGGGTAACAGGAGGTGCTGGTATGAGGAACCACAGGCAGCTGCAGAGGGGTTAGGAAATGAGGAGGGGGGCAGAGAAAACGCTTGACTAGCAGAAAAAAAGGACCATGGGGGGGCATCACTCTGTAATCAGCAAGGGAAGGAACCTGACAGGGGATGATTCTGTGGGTTAGAACTCACTCTTCTGGCATGATCTGCTTTAAAATTCCTTGGTGAGGGCAGAGGGCTTCGTTAGGCTCCTGATCAGTGGTGGAGGCAGGAGGGGCTTTCAGGTGGGTGATGGACTCTCTCTTCCAGGTGTTCGCCACGACCCCAACATGAAGTACGAGCTGCAGCTCGCCAACCCCAAGGAATTTTACCACGAGGTCCATCGTCCTTCTCATTTCCTCAACTTCGCCCTGCTGCAGGAGGGGGAGGTCTACTCGGCCGACCGGGAGGATCTCTACGCCTGATCCCGCCCTCGCCCCCGCTCTTAGTTCTGTTGATATTCAACAGCGTGTGTGTGTCCGTGTGTCCCTGC